>NC_069500.1:1161765948-1162043448 GCF_027579735.1 Bombina bombina | reverse complement strand
ACTGTTTGACGTTGATTGCGATTGTTTTTAAATATATTATTACATTTTCTGTTTCATAAAAATACATTTCTTAAATGTATATTGCAAACATTTATACATATCTATTTCTATACATATTTGTGATGCTGATCTGATTATCAAAAGTGCCTATAGTTAGGCTGACCATATTGCCGCTTTGAGAAGGGACACATATGAAAAATACATATGTCAGGGTTCTTATACAAAACATTTCTTTAAACAGTCCTGAAAGCAGCCCTGACATATGTATTTTTCATATGTGTCCCTTTTTAAAGTGGCAATATGGTCACCCTACCTATAGTTTATGGTACATGTATAAGTTGTAATATGGGCTGGATAAGTGCGCTTCCATTTTTTTTCCACTACATGATCTCTTTCTGGCCCGGCAATACGATAGTAACACGTTTTATGTAATAATAGTTTTCCAAAGTTTGTAGTGAGCTCATATGATTACTATCGATTCACAACACTAACAGCCAACATACACACATAACTGATTTTCATCCTCTCTTGTGGAACACTGATAATGAGCATAAAATCTTCAAGGTACACAATACATTTTTGTATTAATTATTTTTTTAACAATTGTACAGGTACAAACAGTAGCATATGTTTCTGCATCAAATTAAAGTAATATCAACTTTACAATTTTCAATTTAATTTTCACTTAATTGAATAAAAAAAAAAAGAATTGTAACATTAAATGGACATTAAACACTAAATACATGCTAGATAGAATGATGCATTCAAAGAAAAGATTAGTCCATGACTAACATGTAGATGTATTTTTTAAAGTTTCATTAGTTGTTTAAAAAGTGACAAAATACGTGGAAAGTTTTAGTGTCTATAAAACACTGGGAGCTGCCATGTTGTAACGTGTGTTACCTTCTCTGCTGTGGCCAATTAGGGTCAGTTATAAATAGGTCACTAGAATGTGCAGCCAATGGTTGTGCTGGATTTAACAGTGTTCTGCACTTCCATTTATATCAGAAACTGAAAAGCTCACAATTTCAGAATGGAATTACAGGCAAAGAGGACAAAATAAACAATGAAAGTATATTGCAGAGTTGTTTTATTATATATAATTTATCATGTTATATTACCATCTCAAAGTGTTTAACGTCCCTTTAATACAATTAAGTCAGTGACCTGGCTAACACTAGCTATACAACTTTTTTAAATTACACAATATATAATACACAATATTTAATATAAAACTATATTATATAAATAAATGATATATTTAAACTATGTAATAGAAAAAAATATATATTTATTTAAAAAAACAACAACACTAATTAGACTACCTCACATTACACACATTTAATATCCAATGGAATAATGACTTACAGGTAGAAATTCAAGAAGAGGACTGAACAATACAGGTTTAAATTAATATTTCATGGTTTTAATAGCACACACTTTCAAAAACACAATAATACAAAGAAAAACATCATTGGCATTTAAATCCAGTAGATATGCATCATAATCTGGGTATGCTCTTCCATGTATGGAAGGCTTGTCCTATAATAAAAAAAAAATAAAAAAGTTAATTGAAAAAAAATTATTACAAATATTGACTTAAAGGGACACTGAACCCAAATTTTTTTCTTTCGTGATTCACATAAAGCATGCAATTTTAAGCAACTTTCTAATTTACTCCTATTATCAATTTTTCTTTGTTCACTTGCTATCTTTATTTGAAAAAGAAGGCATCTAAGCTTCTTTTTTGGTTCAGCACTATGGACAGCACTTTTTTATTGGTAGATGAATTTATCCACCAATCAGCAAGAATAACCCAGGTTATTCACCAAAAATGGGCCGGCATCTAAACTTACATTCTTGCATTTCAAATAAAGATACCAAGAGAATAAAGAAAAATTGATAATAGGAGTAAATTAGAAAGTTGCTTAAAATTGCATGCTCTGTCTGAATCACAAAAGAAAAAAATTGGGTTTAGTGTCCCTTTAAATGGACATCTAAACAAAAAATGATATTTCATGATTAAAGTAAAACATACAATTTTAAACAACTTTCCAGTTTACTTCTATTATCAAATTTTGTTCATTCTGTTGGTATCATTTGTTTAACGAGCAGCAATGCATTAGTGGTTTCTAAATGAACACATGGGTGAGCCAATAACAAATGTATATATATGAAGCCACCAATCAGCATCTAGAACATAGGTTGTTTGCTGCGACTGAGATTTAATATATAAAACTTTCATAAAAGGATCATAAGAAAAGGAAGCCAATTAAATAATAGAAGTAAATTGGAAAGTAAAATTGTATGCTCTGTCTGAATCATGAATGTCTAATTATCACTTTACTGTCACTTCAGGCACGGACTGTGATAGATCCGGGGATTTTAGACTGAGCAGCCTGTTTTATTTTTTTAAACCAAAGTAAGTAAGATTAAGTTTTTAAACCATACAGGGGGATGACACCTGCATAACACTATAGTGTTCCTTTAATTCAACATCAATCATTTTACACATCCATAAAGCAGTCTGAATAATATATACACAGAAAAAAATTGAACAAATATAAAAGCATATTTCACCTCCTGTGTCAGTTTCTAGTTTATTGCTTTTTATGTTCCATCAGGATCAGCTATTTTACTCCCTTTGCTATCCTTGCAAGCTCATACACCTCTCACCCCAAAGCAAGTAGGAATCAGTTTAACCCGTGACAAGCTGGGGAAACCAAATCTGACAGCAGCAGTGTTACAGTGATATCCATGTTTCCCCTGGACAGAGAGAGTCCAGGGAGAGCAAAAAGAGTGAAGATACTCTATTAAGGATGGCAGGGGTGTAGGGCACACAGGGAAAGTGAATCTGAGTCTGCTTAACCTTTGTGAAACCATATTTCACAGGAAAGCATATTTGTGGGGAAACCAAATCTGACAGCAGCAGTGCTTGAGTGAGTTCCTGTTCCTACCTCAGCCAAAATGAGTCCAAGGAATGGACTCTGAATGAGAACAGTTTAGCTGGGATGGCACGAGTGATGGGCAGTGAGTGAAAGCGGGTAGGAAGCAGTTTAACCCTTGACAAGCTGGGGAAACAAAACCTGACAGCAGCAGTGTTTCTGTGAGTTTCCACTGCTTCCCTTGGCCAAAATGAGTCCAGGGAGTGAAAAAAGGGTGAGCATAGTTTATTTGTGATGGCACGAATAATGGCCACTAAGGGGGTCATAATCGTTTTAACCATTGAAAAGCTGTGGAAAACAAATCTGAAAGCCGCAGTGTTATTGTGAGATTCCTCTGTTTCCTCTGGCTGCAGAGAGTCAAGGGAAAGTGAAAAAAGTATTTATCACTCTGAGGGCTTCCATGTATTATTATTATTATTATTATTCTTTATTTATAAAGCGCCAACAGATTCCGCAGCGCTGCCCATGGGTACAAGGATAACAGTACAGTGGAGAAACAATACGATAAGACACAACATTTTACAGACAAATACAGGGGGAGTTGAGGGCCCTGTTCCCGTGGGAACTTACAATCTAGATGGGTAGGAGGATTGGAAACAGGAGGTGGGGACTGCAGAGGTGAGAATGATATTAGTGAGGAGATAGAGGGCAACTGTTAGTTAGTTGGTTAGTTTGTTAATAAGTCGGGTGATAAGCTTCCCTGAACAGAAAGGTCTTTAGGGAACGTTTAAAGGAGGAGAGGTTAGGGGCAAGTCTGTCATCTCGAGGAAGTGCGTTCCAGAGGGTTGGTGCCGCACGAGAGAAGTCCTGTAGTCTAGAATGAGAGGAGGTGATGGTAGAGGACGCAAGAAGCAGGTCGTTGTTGGATCTTAGGGGACGGGCAGGAGTATATTTGTTGATGAGTGAGGACAGGTAGGGTGGGGCAGCATTGGTGAGGGCTTTGTAGGTCAGGGTGAGAATTTTGAATTTAACTCTGTTGTGAATGGGGAGCCAGTGAAGGGACTCACAGAGAGGCGCAGCAGAAACAGAGCGTCGAGAGAGGTGGATTAGTCTGGCGGATGCATTTAGGACGGATTGGAGGGGAGAGAGGCGGGAGAGAGGGAGGCCAGTTAGTAAGTTGTTACAGTAGTCAAGTCGGGAAATTACCAGGGAGTGGATGAGCTGTTTGGTAGTTTCAGCACTCAGAAACGGGCAAATTTTGGAGATATTGCGTAGGTGGTTGCGGCAGGATGAAGAGAGCAGTTGGATGTGGGGAATGAAGGACAGATTTGAGTCAAGCGTGACTCCGAGGCAGCGGACATGGGGTGATGGGGAGATAGTGGTGCCGCCAACAGTGATAGAGAAATTAGAGACGGGAGTGGAGCTAGAGGGGGGAATTAGAAGTAGTTCGGTCTTGGACATATTTATTTTTAGGTGGTGAGAGGCCATCCAGGAAGAAATGCCAGATAAGCAGTCGCTGATGTGAGAGTTGACAGAAGGAGAGAGTGCAGGGGTGGAAAGGTAGATCTGGGTATCATCAGCATAGAGGTGATAGCTGAAGCCATAGCTGTTGACAAGTTTACCCAGTGAAGAAGTGTAAATAGAGAAGAGTAGAGGACCCAGGACAGAGCCTTGAGGTACTCCAACAGACAGGGGCAATAGAGAGGAGGAGTCACCAGCAAAAGAGACTGAGAAGGATCTGTTAGAGAGATAGGAGTGAATCCAGGAGAGGGCAGTGTCACAGAGACCAAGAGAACTGAGAGACTGTAGGAGAAGGGGATGGTCAACAGTGTCAAAGGCAGCAGATAGGTCAAGTAAGATGAGTATAGAGTAGTAGCCTTTGTTTTTAGCAGAAAGGAGATCGTTATGTATGTGTGATATTAAATTGATGTATGGCTGACTTGGAGTGATAGGTGTTTCACTGTGGATTCTCTGCAGGCCACAGTCCAAGACATTCTCTTACATACATGTAAAATGTATGTGAGCTATTATAGCATCACACATTCATGTATGTGTGATGCTAAATGACTAATTGGATGCCTTGGGCTGATGGCTTCTCTGTATGCCACAATGCAAGGCCTTCGGTCAAAAGCATGTACAGTATGTGACCAATTATATCATCACACATTCATATACGTAGTAACGTGTAATGCTAAATGGCTAATTGGCTGGCTTCGATTGATATGAAATAAATTGTGGCTTCTCTGTATGCTACAGGTGAATAAATGATTGTAGGTTAAAAAAACATAAAAAGCAATTGACGTAATGCTTAAAATTACCATGATTTCAAATTAATGTTAATACAGATTTTATTTTAACCCTGTCACGCTATACAGGTGGCCCTCGGTTTACGCCGGTTCAATTTGCGCCGTTTCAGAATAGCAACCTTTTTTTTCAGTCATGTGACTGCTATTGAAAAGCTTTGGAAAGCAAAGTGCACTAATTAAAATTGCCAGAAGGTGGAGCTGTCCGCTTGTTTTGCAGCAAAGTTATGCAACTTAACAGCCTTAAATTGATCTGTGTACACAGATCAGACCAGATCTATTGAGCAAAATTTAGCAAGCACTTCCCTATTATCGTCCTGTCCAGCAGCTTGAGGTGAGGGTGCCTAACTGCCTATCTCTGCAGATTGAAATGCATACAATAGGTGCAGACCCAATATTATCTAACATGCTAACAATGCAGAGAACTGATTGCAGAAAAATGCAAGTAAAAAAACGTTTTTGTTCATTAAACTTAGTTTGATGATGATACAATCTATATTAGGTTTATAATGCTGTTTAGCATTTAAAGTCTTCATTTCAAAGCTTTAAAAATAATGTATTAGGTGTTACTTATGACAATTTTGAGAAGGGCCTGGAACCTAACCCCTTCACTAACCATTGACTTACATTATAAACTGGGTTTCAATTTACAGAGGTTTCGATTTACAACCATTCCTCCTGGAACCTAACCCCGGCGTAAACTGAGGGCTACCTGTATATATATATATATTTATATATATATAAACACACAAAAATAAGCTTAAAGGGACAGTCAAGTCCAAAAAAAACTTTCATGTTTTAAATAGGGCATGCAATTTTAAACAACTTCCCAATTTACTTTTATCACCAATTTTGCTTTGTTCTCTTGGTATTCTTAGTTGAAAGCTAAAACTAGGAGGTTCATATGCTAATTTCTTAGACCTTGAAGACTGCCTCTAATCTGAATACATTTTGACCACTAGAGGGCATTAATTCACATGTTTCATATAGATAACATTGAGCTCAGGCACGTAAAGTAACCTAGTACTGAGCACTGATTGGCTAAACTGCATGTCTGTCAAAAGAACTGAAATAAGGGGGCAGTCAGAAGAAGCTTAGATACAAGATAATTACAGAGGTATATATCAAATTGTAGCAGGTGCACTCTCACAAACAGTTCAGTTCAAATCTGTTATCATGACATTATCATGATAACAGATTTCCAATTTTCTTAATTAGGTTATCCTCTGAGAGAGGTGTTGCCATTGATCAGTCACTATAACGTTTCTTTGCATGGATCCCTATTTATAAACCATGGTAGCAGATTCCTGTTGGAGTACAGGGCTACCCTCTGGTAAGGGTGTTGCAATTTAGTGCTCATTTGTATTCTTCCTGTAAACTGGTTGTAAGCTGGCCATGCTTTTTTATTAAAGGTGTAGTCCCTATACTACATAATATAAAATATGAATGAATTATCAACTTATTAATGCAATTATTTTGGATGTGTATTATCAATATATTATGTAATTATTATGGATGTGGTCCTCTTTATGAGACCTATTTGTTGAGTGTTTGTATTTGAGTGAAAACAACCAAAATAAACTACTAAATTGATTGAAACAATTTTTTATGATAAAGTTATTTTTATGAGTGCTGAAATCCCTGGCTTTTCTAAGAGGCTACGTAAGTGTATCCCCTGTTGCTTCTCTCTTTTTCAGAATAAATAAATGTGTTTTCAGGGTCTGCATCATATTAAATTAAAATTAATTAAATCTACTTTTGTTTATCGCTCCATTTCTTTGTTATACAGGGAGTGCAGAATTATTAGGCAAATGAGTATTTTGACCACATCATCCTCTTTATGCATGTTGTCTTACTCCAAGCTGTATAGGCTCGAAAGCCTACTACCAATTAAGCATATTAGGTGATGTGCATCTCTGTAATGAGAAGGGGTGTGGTCTAATGACATCAACACCCTATATCAGGTGTGCATAATTATTAGGCAACTTCCTTTCCTTTGGCAAAATGGGTCAAAAGAAGGACTTGACAGGCTCAGAAAAGTAAAAAATAGTGAGATATCTTGCAGAGGGATGCAGCACTCTTAAAATTGCAAAGCTTCTGAAGCGTGATCATCGAACAATCAAGCGTTTCATTCAAAATAGTCAACAGGGTCGCAAGAAGCGTGTGGAAAAACCAAGGCGCAAAATAATTGTCCATGAACTGAGAAAAGTCAAGCGTGCAGCTGCCAAGATGCCACTTGCCACCAGTTTGGCCATATTTCAGAGCTGCAACATCACTGGAGTGCCCAAAAGCACAAGGTGTGCAATACTCAGAGACATGGCCAAGGTAAGAAAGGCTGAAAGACGACTACCACTGAACAAGACACACAAGCTGAAACGTCAAGACTGGGCCAAGAAATATCTCAAGACTGATTTTTCTAAGGTTTTATGGACTGATGAAATGAGAGTGAGTCTTGATGGGCCAGATGGATGGGCCGTGGCTGGATTGGTAAAGGGCAGAGAGCTCCAGTCCGACTCAGACGCCAGCAAGGTGGAGGTGGAGTACTGGTTTGGGCTGGTATCATCAAAGATGAGCTTGTGGGGCCTTTTCGGGTTGAGGATGGAGTCAAGCTCAACTCCCAGTCCTACTGCCAGTTTCTGGAAGACACCTTCTTCAAGCAGTGGTACAGGAAGAAGTCTGCATCCTTCAAAAAAAACATGATTTTCATGCAGGACAATGCTCCATCACACGCGTCCAAGTACTCCACAGCGTGGCTGGCAAGAAAGGGTATAAAAGAAGAAAATCTAATGACATGGCCTCCTTGTTCACCTGATCTGAACCCCATTGAGAACCTGTGGTCCATCATCAAATGTGAGATTTACAAGGAGGGAAAACAGTACACCTCTCTGAACAGTGTCTGGGAGGCTGTGGTTGCTGCTGCACGCAATGTTGATGGTGAACAGATCAAAACACTGACAGAATCCATGGATGGCAGGCTTTTGAGTGTCCTTGCAAAGAAAGGTGGCTATATTGGTCACTGATTTGTTTTTGTTTTGTTTTTGAATGTCAGAAATGTATATTTGTGAATGTTGAGATGTTATATTGGTTTCACTGGTAAAAATAAATAATTGAAATGGGTATATATTTGTTTTTTGTTAAGTTGCCTAATAATTATGCACAGTAATAGTCACCTGCACACACAGATATCCCCCTAAAATAACTAAAACTAAAAACAAACTAAAAACTACTTCCAAAACTATTCAGCTTTGATATTAATGAGGTTTTTGGGTTCATTGAGAACATAATAAAATAAAATTAATCCTCAAAAATACAACTTGCCTAATAATTCTGCACTCCCTGTATATATATATATATATATATATATATATATATATATATATATATATATATATATATATATATATATATAGAGAGAGAGAGAGAGAGAGAGAGAGAGAGAGAGAGATGCAAAAAGAAAGCACTCACTGAATTTTCTTCAAAATGTGACAAGCAAATTTAATGCAGTTTGTGACGTTTCGGGACAGCAACAGTCCCTTCCTCTGACAAGTTAACAATAAACAAAATTAGCCTTTAAATAGGCTCCCAAACTCACTCCCCTCAGGATCAGCCAATCCAGGCTGAATAATAAACACACCCCTTCAGTGACCAATGAAAATCAGTGATACATATGTGCATGTGAATATTGTAAAAATATCGAACAAAAAAACTAGTTAAAAACAAGCCCAGAATGATTCCTCTTGTTGGTAGTCATGCCCCCCTCAAACTGCATTAAATTTGCTTGTCACATTATGAAGAAAATTCAGTGAGTGCTTTTTTTTTGCATCTCTACAGATTAAAGTGCGCGTGTGTATATATATATATATATATATTTATACAAAATATATATATATATATATATATATATATATATATATATATATATATATATATATATATATATGTATGTATGTATGTATGTATATACGTATGTAGATCCTCCAAGAAAAGCAGGCACTCACTGGGCTTTGTTGATAAAAAGTATAAACTTTATTTGTTCATCTTAAAAATAAGGAGACATAACGTTTCGGCACTAAATTGTGCCTTTGTCAAATGTCACAGAATATCCAGCAAAACAGTGCAATCAAGCACCTAAAATCGAATAACATACATTTAAAACTTACCCCTTAAATACTTAAAGCACCCTTAAACTTGTCGCCATCCGATAACACTCTCCTCCCTTCGGCAAGCATTGACGTCACGCTGACACACTAGCATGCCTAGCGTGAGGACGCATAGCACGACATTGCCATAGTAACATCAGAACCCATACACCGGAGCGTCTGTCACCATCAAGAGCCACAAGGAGCGATAGTGCGCATGCTTAGAGCTAAGCCACTCATAGGGCGCAACCGTAACTACTAGCAACCAAGCGTAAATAATAACAAAGCCTGTTGCGAGACGCTGCAAGTGTATCTTGAGTATGACTGGATGGGGACTAATCGTGATAAACGACACATATATTTCCCTATAGTCAATGTATAGGTAAACTAGTTATAACATCAAATCAGATAAACATGCATAGCGGTCAATTGTAAAGTACAATATCTATATTGACAAATAGCTATGGAACATAACTAGATTATTATACACAAAGACTACAGAGAATATATACCAGCAATGGTTAAACAGAAATAGCTGAGAACATCAGAATAGGAAAGCCACCATAGAGGCTGACAATAACACAAACCCAACACAACTATTTAAAGATGCATCAGGCTATTTGGAGTATGATAGAAAACCCTGTCGAAAGCGGACACCCTAAGATCCAAAATACAATATGGGCATAGAGAAAGCACATCAAAATCTTTAATAAAATGGGCTAAAGTCCAATGATGTGTTCAAGCCACGCGGTGGCCACTGTGTCCAGCCTGTGTATCCACCTGCTTTCACACTGGAGTAGTTTGAATTGTATGCAGTGGCATGCTACCGGCTGATCGGATTCACCATTTTTCAAAGCCTCCCGGATGGCATACCGGTGATTCTCCATTCGTTCACGGAAAGAGGTGGTCGTTTTGCCTACATACACATTGGAGCACGGGCAAACAAGCATGTAGATCACGAAAGTGCTGGTGCAACTAAGGCGATAGTTGATCTTATACCGCTGATTCCTGTGTGGATGTTGAAAACAGTCACCTTTTAGCATGCTGTTACATGTAGTACAGCTCCCACAAGGGAAGCAACCCTTCTTAGACGACTTCAGCCACATCTATTTTTGGTAATGGCCAACTGGGTCAGATTTAACCAGGATATCCCTGAGATTTCTGGCTCTACGATAGACCAACCTAGGGGCAGTCATCTTCTGGAAGGGTAACGTGGGGTCAGTCCCAACAACAGGCCAATGGCGACGTACAGCACCTGTAAGATGTTCACGACCAGGTGTGAATGTAGTAATTAGGTTTAGTTGTTCAGGCATATTTTTAGTCGGAATACCAGTGCTTATAGTGATGTCAGAATTCAATAGCTTATCCTGAATTTCACAGATTTCATCCTTAGGATAGCCTCTTTTAGTCAACTTCTCCCCCATTTCATTAAGTTGGGTCAATCTCAAGGGTCTCTCGCTATTATTTCTCAGGACACGTGTGAGCTGGGAAGTGAGAACACCCTTCTTTTGGTGTCTAGGGTGAAAACTTCTGGCATCAAGTAGCGAGTTGCAGTCTGTGGGCTTTGTGTACAAAGATGTAACAAACCGCAAACCACCAGAGTCATTGACCTTAAACACACTTAAGTCAAGAAAATGTACTTCCAAAAGACTGAACTCAAGCTTGAACTGTATTGGGCTTGCCATGAGGTTCAAATGTGACACCCACTCCCGCAACATCAACTCGCGAGTGGCTACCTCTCCAGACAAGGAAAACATCGTCAATGTAGCGAGTGTAATAAATCACTTGTGGATGTTCGAAGGGTTTCATCAGCTCTTGCTCGTACCAAGCCATATAGATGTTTGCGTAAGTGGGTGCCACATTCTAACCCATGGCAGTGCCAACAATTCACAGATGAATTCAATGGGTGGTCCATTGTAGTGAGCATTACCAGTCACCATGGACCTGACAGCCTCCACTCCACCAACATGGGGAATAACAGTGTAGAGGCTGTCTACATCCATGGTGACCAGAATGTCATCCTGGTGTAGATCAGTGAAGTCCCCAAGTATCTTCAACAAGCTGGGCGAATCCTGAAGATAGGCCCTGGTGTTTTTAACAACATTCTGTAAATGTGAGTCAATATAAATGGCTAGATTGGCAAGGACCGAACCCTGGGCAGATACAATCGGTCTGCCCGGGGGGTTCAATAGAGTTTTATGAACCTTTTGGAGAAGGTATAGTACATGGACTATAGGATACTCTGTTATCAGGAACGAAAGTTCCTTCTCATTAACAAAACCTCCCTCAAGGCTACACTGTAAAAATGTATCAATATCTTTTTTGTAAATGTGCGTGGGGTTACCCCTCAATCAGATGTATGTACTTGAATCTGCCAATTGCCTCAACGCTTCCTGACGATAATCAACATAGTCCAAGACAACAATGGACCCGCTCTTATCAGCAGGGCGGATAATGACAGATTTGTCATTACTGAGATCGGCAAGCACTTTTCTTTCGGCAAGGCTAAGATTAGGGTAAAGATGTGTCTGTCGAGCATCATTGATATCATTAGTGAGTAATCTGGCATAACTCCTAATTGAAGGGTTTATATTAGGAGGCTCAAAACGAGACTTCTTCTTAAAGGGTCCAGGTGTGTAGGTCTGTTCCCTAAAATGGTCCACTGTGGGAGTTGGAATAAATGATAAACCATGATTGAGCAAAGATCTTTCAGCTTCACTCAGTGGTCTACTGCTTAGATTGAATACTATATCTACCTATTTTTCAATTGTTTTTGACTTTGGCTTGTGCCCTCCCCTAAGGTCTTATGTCTTTTTGACCTTTTTTGGCCATATGTTGAATCGGGGGGTTTCATAGTGGACCTTGTGGTCACACCTAAAAAAGGTTGCACTTGTTGAGAACTATTGGTAGGTACTTCAACCTCATTGGTTGATTCGGGTCCTGAGGCATCTCCACCACTGCTATCAACTACACTCAAGGTATTCTTGGATCTTAAATTTCTGCGGCGCCTAAAGGGAACCTCATCTTTACCTAAAGGGGTACGTTTTAAATGTATGTTATTCGATTTTAGGTGCTTGATTGCACTGTTTTGCTGGATATTCTGTGACATTTGACAAAGGCACAATTTAGTGCCGAAACGTTATGTCTCCTTATTTTTAAGATGAACAAATACAGTTTATACTTTTTATCAACAAAGCCCAGTGAGTGCCTGCTTTTCTTGGAGGATCTGGATATGTTCTAGCGGTGCACCGTGGCATTTCTAAGAGTGGTAAGATTGTGCTATCCTATCTTGACTGTCTATATATGTATGTATATATGTATATATATATACAAGTCAGGTTAAGTGCACTCACTGTTACTGTAGCATCTGCCGGGGTGCAGTGTGGAGATATGTAGAGATAACAATCAACCGCAAAAGTGGAAGAAAATCACTTCCGGTCTTTGCGGATAAGACTTTAATCCACCCTTGTACAAACAATCAATGAAACATACCAAACGTTTCAATACCTACTGGTATCTTTTTCAATGGGTAAGCTATTTCTTAGTGTTCCAAAAAGCTCCTAATCTAACCCACACACCACTCACCTATTAATACCCCTACGTGCTAATGTACTGTACGTCACAATGCCTAAACAGACAAGAAAAGAAAACCTCAACCGCATGGCTAATTAACATAGCCCCTCCTGCGTAGTGACGAGTAAGACATCACTCTGGTTGCTGTTTTGATAGACATTGCGCATGCCGTTTGTCCGTGTTGAGTCACCACCGCTAAATCCTATATCAATAGCTAAAAACCGGATCACATAGCAATCCATTGTTTAGAAACATTTATTATTAAAAAGTGTTAAATAACACTAGTAAGAGCCCCTGATAGCTCTTGTACCGTACTTGGTAGCATTCTAGTATATTAAACCTAACCAAACAGCTTAGCATTTTGATATTTACTCAAAAAGAAGAAATTTGTTTTGCAATTCAAAAGGAAGCCAAAGAATTAACAATAGTCCATCAAGACTGTATAGAAAATAAATCCAAAATAAAATATGGGAAAAGAATATAAAATAATATATATGAAAAAATAAATAAAAATTTGGAATTAAAAATAATAAAAAAAAATAATAAACAATAAAAATTGAAAAAAACAAGCACCAAATGAGTACAAAATCGCTAAGAATTATACATGGTAGAATCGAGTATGTATACTAAGACCTCAAAATTCTATCGGCTAGATTTAGAGTTCTGCGGCCAAAGGGGTGCGTTAGCTACACGTGCTTTTTTTCTCCCGCACCTTTTAAATACCGCTGGTATTTAGAGTTCACAGAAGGGATGCGTTAGGCTCCAAAAAGGGAGCGTAGAGCATATTTACCGCCATTGCAACTCTAGATACCAGCGTTGCTTACGGAAGCGGCCAGCTTAAAAAACGTGCTCGTGCACGATTCCCACATAGGAAACAATGGGGCTGTTTGAGCTGAAAAAAAACCTAACACCTGCAAAAAAGCAGCGTTAAGCTCCTAACGCAGCTACATTGTTTTCTATGGGGAAACACTTCCTATGTCTGCACCTAACACCCTAACATGTACCCCGAGTCTAAACACCCCTAACCTTACAGTTATTAACCCCTAATCTGCCGCCCCCGCTACCGCTGACCCCTGCATATTATTATTAACCCCTAATCTGCCGCTCCGTACAACGCTGCCACCTACGTTATCCCTATGAACCCCTAATCTGCTGTCCCTAACACCGCCGACCCCTATATTATATTTATTAACCCCTAATATGCAGCCCCCAACGTTGCCGCTACCTACCTACACTTATTAACCCCTAATCTGCCGACCGGACCGCGCCACTATTATAATAAAGTTATTAACCCCTAATCCGCCTCACTCCCGCCTCAATAACCCTATAATAAATAGTATTAACCCGTAATCTGCCCTCCCTAACATCGCCGACACCTAACTTCAAGTATTAACCCCTAATCTGTCGATCGGAGCTCACCGCTACTCTAATAAATTTTTTAACCCCTAAAGCTAATTCTAACCCTAACACCCCCCTAAGTTAAATATAATTTTATTCTAACAAAATAAATTAACTCTTATTAAATAAATTATTCCTATTTAAATCTAAATACTTACCTGTAAAATAAACCCTAATATAGCTACAATATAAATTATAATTATATTGTAGCTATTTTAGGATTAATATTTATTTTACAGGCAACTTTGTAATTATATTAACCAGGTACAATAGCTATTAAATAGTTAATAACTATTTAATAGTTACCTAGTTAAAATAATTACAATATTACCTGTAAAATAAATCCTAACCTAAGTTACAATTAAACCTAACACTACACTATCATTAAATTAATTAAATAAAATACCTACAATTATCTACAATTAAACCTAACACTACACTATCAATAAATTAATTAAATACAATATCTACAAATAAATACAATGAAATAAACTAACTAAAGTACAAAAAATAAAAAAGAACTAAGTTACAAAAATAAAAAAATATTTACAAACATTAGAAAAATATTACAAAATTTTAAACTAATTACACCTACTCTAAGCCCCCTAATAAAATAACAAAGCCCCCCAAAATAAAAAAATGCCCTACCCTAGTCTGAATTAAAAAAGTTCAAAGCTCTTTTACCTTACCAGCCCTGAAAAGGTTTTTTTTGCGGGGCATGCCCCAAAGAATTCAGCTCTTTGGCCTGTAAAAAAAACACATACAATACCCCCCCCCCAACATTACAACCCACCACCCACATACCCCTAATCGAACCCAAACCCCCCTTAAATAAACCTAACACTAAGCCCCTGAAGATCTCCCTACCTTGTCTTCACCTCACCGGGTTCAGCGATCGGTCCAGAAGAGGGTCCGAAGTCTTGATCCAAGCGGCGGCTGAAGAACTCCATCATCGGGCTGAAGTCGGAAGTCCATCATCGGGATGAAGTCTTCTATCAAGCGGCATCTTCAATCTTCTTTCTTCCGGAGCGTAGCGGAGCCATCTTCTTCCCAGCCAACGCGGAACCATCCTCTTCAACCAACACCTACTATAGAATGCAAGCTCAATCTGATTGGCTGATTGGATCAGCCAATCGGATTGAACTTGAATCTAATTGGCTGATTCCATCAGTCAATCAGAATATTCCTACCTTAATTCCGATTGGCTGATAGAATCCTATCAGCCAATCGGAATTCGAGGGACGCCATCTTGGATGATGTCATTTAAAGGAACCGTCATTCAGCGAGTAGGCGTCGGTTGAAGAGGATGGTTCCGCGTTTGCTGGGAAGAAGATGGCTCCGCTCCGGAAGAAAGAAGATTGAAGATGCCGCTTGATAGAAGACTTCATCCCGATTATGGACTTCCGACTTCAGCCCGATGATGGAGTTCTTCAGCCGCCGCTTGGATCAAGACTTCGGACCCTCTTCTGGACCGATCGCTGAACCTGGTGAGGTGAAGGTGAAGACAAGGTAGGGAGATCTTCAGGGGCTTAGTGTTAGGTTTATTTAAGGGGGGTTTGGGTTAGATTAGGGGTATGTGGGTGGTGGGTTGAAATGTTGGGGGGGGTATTGTATGTGTTTTTTTTACAGACAAAAGAGCTGAATTCTTTGGGGCATGCCCCGCAAAGGGCCCTTTTCAGGGTTGGTAAGGTAAAAGAGCTTTGAACTTTTTAAATTTGGAATATGGTAGGGCATTTTTTTATTTTGGGGGGCTTTGTTATTTTATTAGGGGGCTTAGAGTAGGTGTAATTAGTTTAAAATTGTTGTAATATTTTTCTAATGTTTGTAAATATTTTTTTATTTTTTGTAACTTAGTTCTTTTTTATTTTTTGTACTTTAGTTAGTTTATTTCATTGTATTTATTTGTAGATATTGTATTTAATTAATTTATTGATAGTGTAGTGTTAGGTTTAATTGTAGATAATTGTAGGTATTGTATTTAATTAATTTATTGATAGTGTAGTGTTAGGTTTAATTCTAACTTAGGTTAGTATTTATTTTACAGGTAATTTTGTAATTATTTTAACTAGGTAACTATTAAATAGTTATTAACTATTTAATAGCTATTGTACCTGGTTAATATAATTACAAAGTTGCCTGTAAAATAAATATTAATCCTAAAATAGCTACAATATAATTATAATTTATATTGTAGCTATATTAGGGTTTATTTTACAGGTAAGTATTTAGCTTTAAATAGTAATAATTTATTTGATAAGAGTTAATTTATTTCGTTAGAATAAAATTATATTTAATTTAGGGGGGTGTTAGGGTTAGGGTTAGAATTAGCTTTAGGTGTTAAAAGATTTATTAGAGTAGCGGTGAGCTCCGATCGGCAGATTAGGGGTTAATACTTGAAGTTAGTTGTCGGCGATGTTAGGGAGGGCAGATTAGGGGTTAATACTATTTAATATAGGGTTATTGAGGCGGGAGTGAGGTGGATTAGGGGTTAATAACTTTATTATAATAGCGGTGCTGTCTGGTCGGCAGATTAGGGGTTAATAAGTGTAGGTAGGTAGCGGCGACGTTGGGGGCGGCATATTAGGGGTTAATAAATATAATATAGGGGTCGGCGGTGTTAGGGGCAGCAGATTAGGGGTTCATAGGGATAACGTAGGTGGCAGCGGTGTGCGGTCGGCAGATTAGGGGTTAAAATTTTTTAATAGAGTGGCGGCGATGTGGGGGGACCTCGGTTTAGGAGTACATAGGTAGTTTATGGGTGTTAGTGTACTTTAGAGCACAGTAGTTAAGAGCTTTATAAACCGGCGTTAGCCCAGAAAGCTCTTAACTACTGACTTTTTTCTGCGGCTGGAGTCTTGTCATTAGATTTCTAATGCTCACTTCAGCCAAGACTCTAAATACCGTTGTTAGGAAGATTCCATTGAAAAGATAGGATACGCAATTGACGTAAGGGGATCTGCGGTATGGAAAAGTCGCGGCTGGAAAGTGAGCGTTAGACCCTTTCCTGACTGACTTCAAATACCAGAGGGCGGTAAAAACCAGTGTTAGGAGCCTCTAACGCTGGTTTTGACGGCTACCGCCCAACTCTAAATCTAGCCGTAAGTGTTTAGATGCCTTGATGTTATACCTTCAAAGCCTGCTGGAATATAGTAGAAAGCAATAGGGCTCACAACAATACACTGTTGCACATTATAACTCCAGTTTAAAGGATGATAGTTTCATAAGATATGAATGTCAATTTGGAGCAAATCAATACTTTGACCAAAAGACAACCTAGATCGAACAATCATAGAAGTCTCTTCATAGGAAAACATTGTAGTCCAGTTGCAAATCCAATCCTTTTGGAGTCACCATGTCCAACTGGTAGATCCAAGATGTCTCCACTTGGAGAAGTTTGGTGTTCCTGTCTCCCCCTCTTCGCAAGGGGGGCACATAGTCAATTAACATTGTCCTCAGGCTTGCAGGTGTATGTCCTGCCTGGAGGAAGTGCCTGGCAACTGGTTGATCCGTTGTCTTTTTATCTATAGCTGACCTGATGGCATAACGATGGTTCGCCATCCTTTCCTGGAAAGTGGTAAAAGTTTTACCCACATAAACCAAGGAACATGGGCACATCAGTATGTAGATCACATAAGTACTCATACAGGATAACCTGTGTAGGATTTTATACTTTCTCCCTGTATGGGGGTGATGGAAGTACATCCCAGTCAACATACTATTACAGGTTGTGCAGTCTCCACATCTATAGCATCCTAATTTTCTCTTGGCATTCATCCAAGTACCTTTTTCATAACATTTAGTAGGGTCATTTTGGACCAAGATATCCTTTAAATTAGGTGCCCTTTTATAGACCATCTGTGGAGCTGTTGTTCGTAAAAAGGGTAACGTCTTGTCAGTTTTTACAATGTCCCAATTCTTGTTTACCGATTCTCTTAGAGCTTTAGATATGGGGTTGAAAGTTGTTACAAAATTAATGTTACCTGTGTTCCTATCCACATCTTTTATCGGGTCCCGTGGCTTCAACAGTCTCCATTGATTATATTGCGTTAGTTTAGTCTGTGCCTGTTTGATATCTTTCATTTTATATCCTCGTTGTTTAAGCTTGGCCTTCATTTCTTCCTCCTGGATATTCCTGGTCTCCATCAGTGTATTGTTGCGTGCCACTTTCATGAGCTGGGAGATCACCCCCCCCTCTTTTGATGTTCTGGGTGATAGCTTGTAGACAATAGTAAGGAGTTCTTGTCAGTAGGTTTGGAATATAGTGATGTAGAGAATTTACTTCCCTCTTTATCTGTATAGACTGAAATATTAAGGTCTAGAAACGGAATAGTGACATTGCTGTATGCAAATTTAAAATGAATAATAGATTCAATGTTGTTAAGAGTATTCACCCAATGTTTCAATGATTCCTCTGACCCTCGCCATACCAAAAATACATCATCTATGTATCTCACGCATATTTTGATATTATTGACCATCAAGATATTCATAATCTTGGTCTCGTACCAGGACATATAGAGATTGGCATATGCTGGAGCCATATTTGAACCCATTGCAGTCCCTGACACTTGTAGAAAGAAATCTCTTTTAAATTTGAAAAAAAATATTTTCTAAACAAAAGGTGAGTAACTCAAGCATGAACTCAATGGGTGGTCCCGCATATGCCAATGATTCACTCAGCATAGACCTGAAAGCCTGCACACCGCCATTATGAGGTATGACGGTAAACAGGCTGTCCACATCCATGGTAACTAATAAATCTCCAGGTTCCAAACATTTTAAACCCAAAAGTTTTCTAATGAGTGATGGAGAGTCTAATATAAAGGAATAAGACTCCTTTACAACCGGTTGCAGGTGGTGATCAATGAAAATGGCCACATTAGAACATAAGGAGTCCCGAGCAGACACAATAGGTCTGCCGGGCGGTTTAACTAAAGTTTTATGTACTTTTGGCAGTAGATATAAAACCGGAGTTACCGGAAAAGGAGTGGTCATAAACTCAAATTCATTCTCATTGATCATCCCTGCTTCAAGGCCACACTTTAAAGTGTGGTCAAGCTCTTTTTTAAAGGAATTCATTGGATTACCCCTGAGTTTGCAGTAAACTTTACTGTCAGAGAGCTGTCTGTAGGCCTCATCTCGGTAGTCAGAGTAGTTTTGAATCACGATTGAACCACCCTTGTCTGCTGCATGTATAATGATTGAATGATCATTTCTTAAGCTCAATAATGCAGCTTTTTCACCTTTAGAAAGATTAGGATATATTTTATCCGCTTGTGCTTGTTCACACGTATCACTAATCATCCGAGAAAAACTGCGTATAGAAGGGTTAAGGTTCATCGGATCAAATTACTCTGAGATTTAAATCTGTTGGATATGGTCGGTCTCTCTCTCTCTCTCTCTCCCCCCCCCTCTCTCTCCCCTCTCTCTCTCCCCTCTCTCTCCCCTCTCTCAACCTCTCTCTCCTCTCTCCCCTCTCTCTCTCTCCCCTCTCTCTCTCTCCCCTCTCTCTCTCTCTCCCTCTCCCCTCTCTCTCTCTCCCCTCTCTCTCTCCCTCTTCCCTCTCTCTCTCTCTCTATCCTCTCCCCTCTCTCCCTCTCCCCACTCTCTCTCCCTCTCTCCTCTCTCTCCCTCTCCCCTCTCTCCCCTCTCTCAATCTCTCTCTCCCCTCTATCAATCTCTTCCCCTCTTTCTATCTCCCCTCGCTCTCCCCTCTTTCTATCTCCCCTCTCTCTCCCCTCTTTCTATCTCCCCTCTCTCTCTCCTCTTTCTATCTCCCCTCTCTCTCCCCTCTTTCTATCTCCTCTCTCTCTCTCTCTCTCTCTCTCTCTCCTTTTTTTGGAATCTATTGAGATAAAGATTCTCTCTAAGAGACTGTTGTCCTAGCCTTTCTGCTTTTTTGCACAATAACATTGTCAGCTTTTTGCATAATAACATTTTCTGCTTATGCAAAGCGATATATGTAACAAAATATAACCCTGACTGTATTATTTTCATCATAGCACAACTTCGTCTGCACTAATTGTGTATGCTAATTTACATTTGTCTTTTGCAATTGTTTCTGCCTTTATTTAACCGTTTGTCTACACACCAGAATATAATCAATATAATCAACTGTTATTCATCTGTTATTTTATTGTTTTTATTTTTTTGTTTGTATCATCACAATCGTACTTCTTATATATACTAATTCACCATACACTAACACACTGTGTATACTAATCAATTTTTATTTTAAATTGAATGTATTGTGTTTTTAAAGAGCTTTTTTTAATCTGTTGTCATATGTTACTATATTGACTTTATCCACCTTTTAATATAATTTCATATATTAAATTTATCTTATTAATTAGAATCGCCCTATTGATTTAGCTTTAGTGTCAGTTGTTTGTCCTTTAGCGCAGGAAGATCTATCTATCTATTAACTTGTTAATATTTCCTTGGGGATTATATTAATCATCCTGTTTTCCTTGTGTTGCCGTAGCTCCTTCCCCTCTATTTTTAGCGCTTTCTCACTTTCTTCTTTTAGAAGTCTTCATCCAGACAGCATCTTCTATCTTCATCCATCCGGCGCGGAGCGGCTCCATCTTCAAGACATCCGGCGCAGAGCCAATAGGATTGAGCTTGCATTTTATTGGCTGATTAGAACAGTCAATAGAATGCTCAATCCTATTGGCTGATTGCATCAGCCAATAGGATTTTTTCACCTTTAATTCCGATTTGCTGATAGAATTCTATCATCCAATCGGAATTCAAGGGATGCCATCTTGGATGACGTCATTTAAAGGAACCTTCATTCGGGAAGAAGACTTCGATTGAAGAGGATGCTCCGCGCCGGATGTCTTGAAAATAGAAGATGCCTTCCGGATGGATGAAGATAGAAGATGCCGTCTGGATGAAGACTTCTGCCCGTCTGGAGGACCACTTCTGCTGGCTTGGATAAAGACTTCTCCCGGCTTCGTTGAGGATGGATGTCCGGTCTTCAAAACTGTAAGTGGATCTTCGGGGTTAGTGTTAGGCTTTTTTAAGGGTTTATGGTTGTGTGGGTGGTGGGTTTTACTGTTGGGGGGTTGTTTGTATTTTTTTTTTACAGGTAAAAGAGCTGATTTATTTAGGGCAATGCCCAGCAAAAGGCCATTTTAAGGGCTATTGGTAGTTTAGTTTAGGCTAGGGGGCTTTTTTTAATTTTTTTTTAATTTTGATAGGGCTATTAGATTAGGTGTAATTAGATTAACTATCTGATAATTTCTTTTTTTGTGTATTGTAGTGTTTTTTTTTTTTTTAGTTAGGTCTTTTTTATTTTTTGGGGTTGGATGGGTGGGGGTTGTATTGTTAGGGGTGGACTTTGTTAATTTTTTTTTATCCAAAAAGAGCTCATTTCTTTAGGGCAGTGACCTACAAAAGGCCCTTTTAAGGGCTATTGGTAGTTTAGTGTTTTCTTTTTATTTTGGATAATTTAGTTTATTGTTTATTGTAATCTTAGATGTTTTTTATTTTTCGTAATTTTAGAGTTTTTTATTTTTTGCAATTCTTTTTCTCGTATTGTTAGGATTTTAAAATTTTTATTTTTGGTATCTTATTTTTTTTAAATAGTAATGTTTATTTATAGTTTAAGCTTAGGTTTTTTTATTTCACAGGTAAGTTTTTTTTTAATTGAAGGTAGTTATATAGTTATATTGTAACTTTAATTTAAAGTTAGCGGGTGTTACGTTTAGGGATTAATAGTTTTATTTAGTTTGTCGGGATGTGGGGAGTTGGAGGTTTAGGGGTTAAAAGGTTTAGTATTTGCGATGTGGGTGTTTGGCGGTTTAGGGGTTAATAGGTAAAGTTTAGTATTTGCAATGCGGGTGGGGGGCGGTGGATTAGGGGTATTAGGTTTATTGTATTGTTGGCGATGTGGGCGGTCGGCGGTGTTATGGGTTAATAGGTAGTTTATGGGTGTTAGTGTACTTTAAACAAAAACAAAAAGGGGAAGAAGTGGTAAAAATAACAGGATAAGTAAGTAACTATAGAAATTAAAGGGGTTAAGGTATCCCCTGGTGCTACCCATTCTAAGTACTAAAGGAAAGAGGCTGGGAAAGTAGTAATCAAAACATATAATTATATAATAGGGGAGGTAGGCGCCAATCTGATTGGTTGGCAATTTCCAATACCGCATAAACCTGAAGGGGAACTTAGAAACTTTATGCTGCATTTGAACAGTGGAGAAGGAAGGCACGATTCTGATTGGTCGCCATGATTTACGTCTAGGCGTACCTGTTTGAGAACTGCTGCCGAAAACCATTTGAAATCTTTAGAGCAGTTTCTTTTAGTTGGCAACCAATTGGAAAAGAGTGGATGCTCTCTGATTAGTCACTGTTTTATTTAAATTTTCAAAATAATTATTTAGATTTTACAGTCTTTTCTTGGTTTGAAAAAGGCCCGTATACGGGCCGACACGCATCACCTTGACTCCAGAAGTCCTGCTTAATTTTTTTCAGTCTGTTGGAGGTGTAAGAGGGGTGTCCCCACCCGATGTCAAGGTATCCAGCTATTGGTTGAGAATCTTGGGGGCATTTTATTCGGTCATCTACGCAGTTTGTTGGTATCAGCTCTGCTAGCTCTTCTCTAAGACCTGGGAAAGGCACCCTCCTAAACAAGGCCTTTTTTGCCAATTGGAGGAGAAAAGTTTTCTTATTTTGGACAGATTATGTATGTATTCATCTGTTCTAATACCTCACTTTTATGTATTTATTAAGACTTAAATAGATTTTACTCTGTTAAATAAACTTTAGTGTTAGTGTACTTTGTAACATTTTTGTTATGAGTTTTGTGAAACATTTTTGTTTCACAAAATCCACAACTACTGGTCTTTGATAGTGGAATGGATCGTGGTGGTATAGGCTAAAATGCTAGCGGTATAGCCATACTGCTGCGACTTGTAATACGGGTGAGCTGAATATTCCGCTTGCAAAGGCCAATTTTTTAGAGGTCTAGTTGTACCGTACAACTTGTTATCTAGGTCTATATTTGTTTTAAAAGTTCTAAAATAATACTCAGTTCTCAACAACCAATAACTAAAATAATATTAAGAATCATATATTCTGTTTTAATATTCACTTTATCTTATTTGTATGTAAAAATGAACTACAACAATTTATTGAATTGTCACCATTTTACATAAATGTCCTTATTAAACCCTTTGCTACCGGGAATTTCAGAGAAAAACTTGCCCAAAATTCCGCAGAATTTTTTACATTGTTGCTATCAATCCATTGAAGCCTTGTTTTTTTTCCATTTACCTATCAAAACTATATACAATCCAACATATTGATCCAGGCCCATTTTGGCATATTTTATTCCATCCCATCTGACACCTTCCACTCGCTGATCTCTACCTGATCCCTTCCAAGCAGCTCTCCCACCCCCACTCTACTCACCACCATCATAGGTACTGGCAGGCCGTCTACCAGTAAGCAGTTAAGGGCTTTTTTTTCTTTTGGCAATGTGAGGATCCCTCCTCAACACTTCCACCTCCTTGATCCCTCTTAAACAGTTCTCTAACTCTCCCCCCTCCTACTAGCGGTGGTCATCTTATGTACTGGAAGCTGTCTGGCCGTAACCAGCTTAAATGCTTTTATGGACATAGATCTATGTTATGTGTTACGATGGGCTATGTACCGCATGACGTAGATCTACGTCAATTTGAAGTTAAACATGTTCACTTGTGCGCATACTGCAGCCCTGACATAAGCTAAAACACAATTAAGTGATGTAGAGAGTAGAGACAGAGAGAGATGTTTTGTACAGATAACAGATTTAAATATACAGATGAAGAAACTTCTTAACAAGCAAAGTGATGAACTTACTTTATTATTAGTGCTATGGAGTGATGATGTAATTGGAATGGAGCTAAATATAGAGTGCTTAATAGAACAATAACATTTGTAGATAACCAGTGGTTATATATGAGGTATCAGGTGTTAAAAGGCAGGCAAAGGGCTTTAACATTGAGAAACATACATATAGATGTCTAAATATGTATATATATATATATATATATATATATATATATATATATATATATATATATATATATATATATATATATATATATATATATATATATGTGTATAGATTTGTACATATGTATTTATGTAATCACAAGAAGTCCCAGCCAAGGAGTCTTAAAAATAAATTTTAATTTTAAACTTTTTACAAATGCAAAATCATAAAAAAAGAACACAAAAGATGAGAGCTTACTCATATCCACACATACCCCATCCACCAAACATATCCATACTCCCTCCAAGCAATCCTAAACATAAACTGTAGAAAAATACTCAAATATAGAGTAATAAATCTAAGCAGGAAAACACCCCCCCGGGCGTCCCCAGGGAGTGAAGACACACTCCACCTGTCACTCAAAAAGATATGTTGGTATAGCTTCAAATGTAGTAAAACAAACCATAGTGCACAATATTTCACAATGTAACAATGTCCTCATATAACATCAATTACGGTCCAGAAAATAAACAATCCATGTTATGATATTTGTATCCAAACTGAAAAAGAAAAAAGAGACTTTCTTGTGTAAAGTTCAAAAATAAAGATACAAACTCAAATGTCCTTTCATGTATAAGACCCAAACCAGAAATAAAAGTTCTTGGTACAATATATGAAAGATGGTCTGAGAAATAATAACTTAAGCAAGCACTAGAACCCAGATCCTGCTGGGTATAAAACGTTATAGGCTCACTCAGTGAAATTGATGTACAATAGAATGTCCTTATTAGAGGCTTGTGAAGAAGGCACTTTATACAGTAAAAATGCAGCCCATATAGTATACGGCTTGAATCTCAATTTTGAAACCACCGATATATGTTGCCGGTTGCCAAACTAATAGCGAGGTACATTCATGTAGTAAGTCCAACCTCACACCCTTTAATGTTCACTCATGGTAAAGCTGTAGTATTGTGTGGTATACCTGAATGCTCCTAATCTGTACCAGGACAGATCAATAAATTGCAGCATCAGTGTCTCTGTGCAGGTAACTGTAATTATAGCAAAGCTGCAGGGCCAGCCGTAAGCCACGATATTACCTGTGTCATCAGGCACACTGTGTAGACATGACTTGCTGCAGTGTGGAAACTGGTTAGTATAGGACCGGTCTGATGTGGGACACCTTCTCCTGTTCCCACATTGCTGGATCCAGTATACACAGTCCATCAAGACATAGAGTCCTCTACCTTGGGTATCCTGGTTAGCCGGTTCAGCCAGCTGGTTTGCTGTGAATACCAGCCTGCCCCTATAGGCACATTGGAGTGCCTTTTCACATTGTGAGTACCCTGCACATGTCTTATATTTGTCGTTGGCTTCTTCAGATTCACACATACGGCGCCTCTTTCCTGTGTTTGATTTTAACTGTAATTATAGCAAAGCTGCAGGGCCAGCCGTAAGCCACGATATTACCTGTGTCATCAGATTTGCCAATACCGTGAGACTCTATCTCCAGCGTAATCTTCGGTGTGGAAATGGACTCACTGTTGTAGGTATCCCATCTCGCTCCTTCCTTTCCACAGGCTAACCGGTGATCGGATGCAGTATAGGCCGTGGTTGCCGTAATCAGGGTAAGTGCAGGTGATGGAGTCTTTGCTGGTTCCGACGTGCATTTCGGGGACTCCTCCCCTTTGTCAAGGAATGTCCAGCCTCAGTGTGAAGGTGAAATTTAAACGCAATGTACAGTTGCCTATTGGTTGTTAATTATGTGCACCTTCAAATGATACAAGACATATTGCTAAATATGGATATGGATAAAGCTCACAGATATGCCACTCAATCAACATTCATTACAGATCAATTTATGCAGAAACAAATATACAAAAAACAAAAGAAAACAAAAACAAAAAAACGGAAAGACACAAACCAGAGAGAAAAAGAAAGAGAATGCAATTTTTTTTTTAAATTCTAAGTACACAAATACAAAAAATAAATACATAGATAAAGTGTATACTCAAAAACGGAGGAGAAAAAAATAATACTTAAAACAATTTTATGCTGATACTGAGTATATGCCTGACCAAAATAAATACATAGATAAAGTGCAAATTATGCACATGGTTACATTAATATAGAAGTATTCCAAATACGAATGTTTACGTTGGAGGGGGGGGATAGGCAACAACTACTATTCAGAAAAGAAGCCCAGTGGATCAGGAGATTAGATACTATGGTTCCCAGAGGTCTGAATAGGAAACTGAAATAACTCAATCATACAAAGAGAGTTATATTATAAGGATAATATAGAAATACATACGATAATAAACTGTGGTCATAACAAGAGACCCAGTACTATTTTGTCCTCCTGCTTCATCGTTAAGAATTGTATTCACTCGCAGTATCAGATGCACCACTACATTGGATAAAGAACAATTCAGACATACTAAAAAGATAATTATGTATACAGAAATGCCACAGGATCGCAACCTAGAGATTCACAAAAAATATTACCTAATCATAGAAAGATAACCTAGGAACACATCCTTGTGCTTCGATAGAGGGGAACTCACTGATTATCAACACTAAGCAGAACCAACCTGGTAGTTAGATAAAATTACCCCAGGAAATGTCCCTATTCAGACCTCTGGGAACCATAGTATCTAATCTCCTGATCCACTGGGCTTCTTTTCTGAATAGTAGTTGTTGCCTATCCCCCCCTCCAACATAAACATACGTATTTGGAATACTTCTATATTAATGTAACCATGTGCATAATTTGCACTTTATGTATTTATTTTGGTCAGGCATATACTCAGTATCAGCTTAAAATTGTTTTAAGTATTATTTTTTTCTCCTCCGTTTTTGAGTATACACTTTATCTATGTATTTATTTTTTGTATTTGTATATTTAGAATGAAAATATTCTTTGCATTTTTTTTCTCTTTCTTTTTCTCTCTGGTTTGTGTCTTTCCATTTTTTTGTTTTTGTTTTCTTTTGTTTTTTTGTATATTTGTTTCTGCATAAATTGATCTGTAATGAATGTTGTTTGAGTAGCAGATCTGTGAGCTTTATCCATATCCATATCTAGCAATATGTCTTGTATCATTTGAAGGTGCACATAATTAACAACCAATAGGCAACCTTACATTGCGTTTAAATTTCACCTTCACACTGAGGCTGGACATTCCTTGACAAAGGGGAGGAGTCCCCAAAACGCGCGTCGGAACTCCATCACCTGCACTTACCCTGATTATGGCAACCACGGCCCATACTGCATTCGATCACCGGTTAGCCTGTGGAAAGGAAGGAGCGAGATGGGATACCTACAACAGTGAGTCCATTTCCACACCGAAGATTACGCTGGAGATAGAGTCTCACGGTATTGGCAAATCTGATGACACAGGTAATATCGTGGCTTACGGCTGGCCCTGCAGCTTTGCTATAATTACAGTTACCTGCACAGAGACACTGATGCTGCAATTTATTGATCTGTCCTGGTACAGATTAGGAGCATTCAGGTATACCACACAATACTACAGCTTTACCGCGAGTGAACATTAAAGGGTGTGAGGTTGGACTTACTACATGAATGTACCTCGCTATTAGTTTGGCAACCGGCAACATATATCGGTGGTTTCAAAATTGAGATTCAAGCCGTATACTATATGGGCTGCATTTTTACTGTATAAAGTGCCTTCTTCACAAGCCTCTAATAAGGACATTCTATTGTACATCAATTTCACTGAGTGAGCCTATAACGTTTTATACCCAGCAGGATCTGGGTTCTAGTGCTGGCTTAAGTTATTATTTCTCAAACCATCTTACATATATTGTATC
The DNA here is from genome assembly GCF_027579735.1 of Bombina bombina. Lineage (NCBI taxonomy): Eukaryota > Metazoa > Chordata > Amphibia > Anura > Bombinatoridae > Bombina > Bombina bombina. Next base: position 1,162,015,335 of record NC_069500.1, on the reverse strand, counting down.
AAAAACTTTTATTTCTGGTTTGGGTCTTATACATGAAAGGACATTTGAGTTTGTATCTTGATTTTTGAACTTTACACAAGGAAGTCTCTTTTTTCTTTTTCAGTTTGGATACAAATATCATAACATGGATTGTTGATTTTTTGGACCGTAATTGATGTTATATGAGGATATTGTTACATTGTGAAATGTTGTGCACTATGGTTTGTTTTACTACATTTGAAGCTATACCAACATATCTTTTTGAGTGACAGGTGGAGTGTGTCTTCACTCCCTGGGGACGCCCGGGGGGGGTGTTTTCCTGCTTAGATTTATTACTCTATATTTGAGTATTTTTCTACAGTTTATGTTTAGGATTGCTTGGAGGGAGTATGGATATGTTTGGTGGATGGGGTATGTGTGGATATGAGTAAGCTCTCATCTTTTGTGTTCTTCTTTTTTTATGATTTTACATTTGTAAAAAATTTAAAATTAAAATTTATTTTTAAGACTCCTTGGCTGGGACTTCTTGTGATTATATTATTATTGAGTCTAGGGCCAGACTCCATCCCGTGCCGGAGCACTTTTGACTAATTGGTGGTGCGGTCACTATTTATTGTTATATATGTATTTATAATGATATGTGTATATATGTATTTACAAACATATATACACATATAAAAACATACATACATATGCACACATATATAGTCATATATATATATAAGTGCATTGGAGCCCTTTGCAGTTAAAGGGATAGTATAATCAAAATTAAACTTTCCTGATTCAGATAGAGCATGCAATTTTAAGCATCTTTTTAATTTACTCCTATTATCAATTTTTCTTTGTTCTCTTGGTACCTTTGTTTGAATGTAAGCTTAGGAGACGGCCCATTTTTGGTTCAGCACCCGGGTAGCGCTTCTTGATTGGTGGCTACATTTAGACAGCAATCAGAAAGCGAGGTGCTGGCTCCTATGCTTACATTTCTGCTTTTTCAAATAAAGATACCAAGAGAGCAAAATTATGCATATAGGATCCAAAAACCCAAAGGCCAATTATAGCCTCAATGGTACATTACTGACTGTAACTAAAGAAGGGACTTGGGAATTATTATTTCAGATGATTTAGAATTTGGTACACAATGCAGCAGTGCAGCCAGTAAGGCCAGTCGAATACTTGGTTGCATTGGAAGAGGTATTAGTAGCAGAAATAGCACTTCTGTATGCCACTTTACAGATCATTAGTTAGACCAAATCTGGAATACTGTGTACCGTTCTGGAGACCATATCTTCAGAAAGATATAAATAAACTAGAAACTGTCTAAAGGAGGGCTACTAAAATGGTACATGGTCTAAAATATGAAACGTACAAAGAAAGACTCTATGATCTAAATATGTATAGTTAAGAGGATAGAAGGGAAAGAGGTGACATGATAGAAACCTTCCAATATATGAAGGGAATTAATAAAATAGAAGCTGAAAGCATTTAAAAAAAAAAAAAAAAAAAAAAAAAAAGCCAAAACAAGGGGTCACAATCTTAGTTACAGGGTAGCAGATTCAGGAGAAATTTGAGGAAGCATTTTTTTACAGAAAGGGTGGTGGATTCATGGAAGAAACTTCCATTTGAGGTGGTAAAGACAAAGACTGTAAAGGAATAAAAAAATGCCTGGGACATGCATAAGGCTATCCTAGGAAAACAGTAACATGTAATATGGGTAGACTTGATGGGCCTTTTTGGTTCTTATCTACCGTCAAATTCTATGTTTAAGAGAACAAAGAACAATTGATAATTGGAGTAAATTAGAAAGTTGCTTAAAATTGCATGCTCTATCTGTTATTTTTAAATAGATATTCCTATATATATATATATATATATATATGTATTTATCTGTATTTATCTATATATAATCATAGGTATATATTATACCAAAAAAACATCATATATATGTAGAAATATGTATTCAAGAATAAATATAACATATGAAGAACTTTGGAATGTGAAATATTCATATTTTCATGTTGGGTTAGCTCACTTGAGAATATGCGATCGTGTTTGTGTGCTAGTATTGTGTTGGTTTTTTTCCTACTTTTTTTTCTCCGTTGACAGTGTGCAGTGTTAAATCTATGTGTGTGTGTGTGTGTAGCTAACTAGTTTTTATATTGATAGTGTTTTATCACATCTTTTGTCAGAATTTAAGGATTTAAGGATAAGGTAAGAATTTTTTTGAGGAGGGACCAAAATGTATCTCCACCTAATTAACCATAAATCCTAGCACTGGCCATGTTGCTGGTGCAAAATTAGTTTCTACAATGCCACTATCACTAAATTGTTATCTCTTTGTTTAATTGCTAAAATATTTGTTATGCATCAAGACAAAGATCTAGCCTTAAAGGGACAATCTAGTCAAAATTAAACGTTCAGATAGGGCATACAATTTTAAACAACATTCCAACTTACTTTTATCATCAAACTTGCTTTGTACACTTGGTATACTTTGTTGAAAGCTAAATCTAGGTAGGCTTATAAGATAATTTCTAAGCCCTTAAAGGTTCTTATCTCAGTGCATTTTAACAGTTTTTCACAGTAAACAATGCTAGTTTATGTGTGCCATATAGATGACATTGTGTTCACTCTTATGGTATTATTTATGTCAGCACTGATGGGCTAAAATGCAAACCATCAAAAGAACTGAGATAAGGGGGTAGTCTTCAGAGGCTTAGATACAAGGTAATCACAGAGTTAAATAGTATATAATTATAACCTTGTTTGGTTATGAAAAACTGGGGAATGAGTAATAAAGGGATTATCAATCTTTTTTAAAAAAAAAGACATTTGGAGTACACTGTCCCTTTAATAGAATTGCAACATGGTGCTGCATAAATTGTAGATCTAAAAATGTAAAATATGGCTGGAAGATCAGCATGCATTACTTTGTGAAAAAGTAGTAAATTCATAATAATTATTTTTAATGTATTATAAAAATGTGCATTCTAGATCTTTGTAATACATTTTGTACAGTTGTAAAATAAAATCACCTATTTGTTTTTCAATACTTACTGCATGAAATGTCCACAAGATGTCAGTGTTTTCTTATTTGTCTAAACGTTTTCTATAAAGACATAACAGTTTAGTTCTGGTACAAAATTTAATATATATAGACATATATAGACCTCATATCTTTGAGCCCTTATAACTTTTGTGTGCAATATTTTATTTGAATAATGTTTATTAGATTATGTTATTATGATTGCAACTTTACTTTGTAATATATTTTTGATGTGTTTTGTGAAACTTTTTTGTTTCATGAAATAGTTAACCAGAGTTCGGAGGACACGCTAACCGGAAGAACATTAACTTGAATTGTGCTCAAGCGATCACAAAACACCAGCGATAAACCCCTTATCGCTTGCGCACAAACGTTTGCGCTCCAATCATAATCTGGTCCAAAATGTTTAGGTGATTGTGAAAAAGCGTTGCAGCACACATTCATTATTTATTCTGCCTACTACTGTAATTTAAATCTGAAAATTTTAGTTGTTCCACTCCCTGCAAAGAGACTGAAGTGCATTGTGTGGAATTTAGAATCTTGCTCATTGAACATGATGAACAGTGATTGCTTTATCTATGCAGGAGCTCAATTATATATGTCACTACCTGGCCAAAAGAAAGGAGATATAAAATAATCGAGGTGCTTTTCAATGAGTTTGTCCCAGGAGTGCAAATAGTGCAAAAGTTGCAGTCTTAAATGTTTTTATTTGTTTTGTTTTTTTGTATACAATGCAATGGTTAATTTCTAAGGCATATACTAAATTTTCAAACTCCATGTGACTAATTGTGGCATAGTCTACTACGGTACAGATATCTGTGTTGTAGTGTTTGCCAAACTAACACCTTCACCCAATAAGACTTATATATACGTCTTGCAGTACTTTGCCTATCGTACTGCAAGACGTATATATACGTCTTCGCTTCAGGAAGCTCCAGCATTCTTGGCTATTAAGTTACAGCCGAGATCTGGAGTTCCTGAAGCTTCAGGCATCTGCTGCATATGGAGCCGGAGCGTGATCGGTGCTCTGGCTCCATATGAGGACAGATGCCTGATTGTTACAGATGGTGACATTGTGTGTAACAATTGTTGCTGGTGCCGGCGGGAGGTGTGGGCAGGTGGTGGGTGGATGGCCCAGCAGGGGAGGTGGGAGGGAGAGGGAGGGAGGGAGTTGGAGGACCCTACGCTATGGCAAACTGTAAATAAAGGGACAGGGAGGGATGGGGCAGCTACATTACAGAAAAAGTGTATGGGCATTGTGTGGGGGTCCCTAACTAACAATCAATGGAGGGAGGGAGCGGGGGGAACACTAAGCTATAGATTGTTTAAAAAAAAAAAAAAAGCAGTTTATAAGTACTGGCAGACAACTGCCAGTACCTAAGATGGCGGCTAATAGGTAGAGGGGGGAGGTTGAGAGAGCTGTTTTGGGGTATCAGAGAGGTTGGGGAATAAGAGGGGATCCTACATTGCAGAAAATATCAAAATAAAAAAAAAATATATATATATATATTTTATTAAAAAAAAGAAGCCTCATATTTTCATACTGGCAGACTGTCTGCCAGTTCCTATGATGGGGGTGACCAGTGGGTGTGGGGGAGGTAAGAGAGCTGTTTGGGAGGGATCATGTAGTTAGAAGTGGTTAGAAGTGTCAGGTGGGAGGCTAATCCCTACACTAAATCTAAAATTAACCTTTAAAACTACTTAATTAACCCCTTCACTTCTCGGGAATAGCGGCCTTCTAATTACAAAAAAACAATGGCAAAGCCTTATATGTCTGCTATTTCTGAACAAAGGGGATCCCAGAGAAACTTTTACAATCATTTGTGTCATGATTGCACAAGCTGTTTTTAAATAATTACTGTGAGAAACCAAAAGTTTGTGATTGCATTTGGCGGTGAAATGGTGGCATGAATTATACCAAAATGGGCCTAGATCAATACCTTGGGTTGTCGACTTAAAAATATATATATTGTTTTATCAGGTAAATAAAAAACAGGCTGTATTTCTGTTTAAATGGAGTGATAGCAAAAATGCTAAAAATTCTCTGGTATTTTGGGCAAGTTTTTGTCCGAAAGTCCTTGTAGTAAAGGGGTTAAGGGCTAGATTACGAGTGACATGCTAACTGTTATACAACATACAACAGTTATACCCATTCCCCAGTTTTGCATAACCAACAATAATAATGGTAGGAGACTCTATTATTAGGAAGGTTGATAGGGTAATTTGTCATCCAGACCCTTTACATAGAACAGTTTGCTGTCTTCCAGGGGCTCGTGTTAGGCATATTGTGGAGCGTATTGATAGATTGTTAGAGGGATGTGGGTCTGATCCTGCAGTCATGGTGCATATTGGTACTAATGAAGGAATCGGTGGGAGATGGAGAGTCCTAAAAAATGACTTCAGGGAGTTAGGTAGCAAGCTTAAAGCAAGGACCTCCAAAATAATATTTTCTGAGATATTACCAGTGCCATGTGCTAATTCAGTAAGGCAGAAGGAGTTAAGGTCTGTTAATTTATGGCTAAAGACATGGTGTAAAAATGAGGGGTTTGACTTTTTAGAACACTGGGCTGATTTTTCACTAGGGTACAATTTGTACAGTAAGGATGGATTGCACCTGAATGACATGGGTGCAGGTGTGTTGGGGGAAAGGATGGTAGCACGTTTAGAGAACCTTTTAAACTAGGCAAAGGGGGGGAGGGTCAGTTAGAACAAAATAGAACAGAGAGATCAGTCTGTGAATATGACAATCCCTTAATATCTCAAGGAAGGGATGACTTAAGAAATGTCACATTAGAAAATATAGAGGAAAGCACACCGAGTAGCAGCAGAAAGCACATGAAAATTAAATGTATGACAACAAATGCAAGAAGCATGACAGGTAAAATGGGGGAGCTGACGCTCTTAGTTGCAGAAGAGGACTATGATGTTATCAGTATAACTGAAACTTGGTGGGATGATTCACATGACTGGCCAGTTAATTTAGAGGGGTATACATTATTTAGGAGGGACAGGAATAATAAAAGGGGTGGAGGAATCTGCATGTATATTAAACCTAACCTTAAACCTACAATAAGGGAAGATATTTATGATACAAGTGACAATGTAGAGACCCTGTGGGTTGAAATAAAGAGTGGGGGGGAAAAATCCTAAAAAAATATTACTAGGAACATGCTACAAGCCTCCCAACATTAGTGACCCGGAGGAAACTCAACTACTTATCCAAATAGGTAAGGCTGCTAATAACAGTGCTGTAATTATGGGAGATTTTAACTACCCTGATATAAACTGGGCCAATGAAACTAGTAATTCAGCTAAGGGGGATAGATTTTTAAATGTTCTCAGGGATAACTTCTTGTCACAATTAATAGAGGAGCCAACTAGGAGTAAAGCTATATTGGATTTAGTGCTATCAAACAATACAGATATAATATCAAACATAGAAGTTAAAGAACATTTGGGTAACAGTGATCATAACATGGTCACATTTGAAATCAATTTTCAAATGCAGTGTTTTAAAGGCTTAACTAAGACTTTTAATTTCAAGAAAGCAAAATTCAACGATTTAAGGAAATCATTAAATAATATAAATTGGGACAATGTATTTTCTAATAAAAATACAGAGAATAAATGGATAATATTTAAAAATTTGTTAAATAAATATACATATCAATACATACCATATGGTTATAAAAATAAAAAATAAAAAAATAAGCCGTTATGGCTAAATAAAAATGTGTTAAAAGAAATTAGGAAAAAACGTAGGGCATTTAAATTATTAAAAGAAAATAGTACAGACTCAGCATACAATATTTATAAGGAATGTAACAAAGCATGCAAACAAGCAATCAAATTAGCCAAAATTGAAAATGAAAAATTAATTGCTAAGGATTCTAAGTCTAACCCTAAAAGGTTCTTTAAGTACATAAATAGCAAAAAATCTAAGAAGGATAATATAGGTACATTAAAATGCGTGGAGGGTAGCATGATAAATAATGACAGGGAGAAGGCTGAGGTACTAAACCAGTTTTTTTCTTCAGTATACACAAGAGAGGAACCATTGAATGATACTTTTGAACATAATAGAACATGCCAGTCCATACCACTAACTGGGTTTTGTTTAGAGGATATCAGGAAAAAACTGGAAAATATTAAGGTAAATAAAACTCCAGGCCCAGATGGAATACACCCAAGGGTGTTAAGGGAACTTAGCACTGTTATAGACAAACCTTTACTCTTAATTTTTCAAGACTCATTATCCTCAGGCATGGTACCCCAGGATTGGCGTAAAGCTGATGTGGTGCCACTCTTCAAAAAGGGAAGCAGGGATGATCCAGGAAGCTATAGACCAGTTAGTCTGACATCAATAGTGGGGAAGATATTTGAAGGGATTATAAGGGATTATATTGATTAGCATATTCGGGTAAACAAGATTATGAGTTCTAATCAGCATGACTTTAGGAGAAATAGATCATGTCAAACTAATCTAATTAGATTCTACGAGGAAGTAAGTAAAAATATAGATAAAGGGCAATCAGTGGATGTGATATACTTAGATTTTGCAAAGGCATTTGATACAGTGCCACATGAGAGATTAATGCTCAAAATTAAGGGACTGGGAATAGCTGAAAATGTTAGCTCATGGATAAATAACTGGATAAAAGATAGGGAGCAACGAGTAGTAGTAAATGGATCATACTCAGATTGGACAAAGGTAATCAGTGGCGTCCCCCAGGGATCAGTACTGGGCCCTGTTCTTTTTAATATTTTTATAAATGACTTGGAGCAAGGATTAAATAGCGACATCTCTATTTTTGCAGATGATACTAAGTTAAGTAAGGTCATAAGGTCAGAGCAGGACGAACTGTCTTTACAAAGGGATTTGCTAAAATTAGAGCTATGGGCAAGTGAATGGAAAATGAGATTTAATACGGAAAAATGCAAGGTTCTACATTTTGGAAGTAAAAATAAGCAGGCTACGTATTTTTTAAATGGGACAAGACAGCCAAACACAGGAGGAAAGGGATTTGGGAGTAGTAATAGATAACAAGCTAAAGATGGGTGCACAATGCAGGGCAGCGGCTTCAAAGGCTAATAAGATACTAGCATGTATTAAAAGAGGCATTGATTCAAGGGAGGAAAGCATAATTCTGTCATTATATAAAGCCCTGGTAAGACCTCACCTTGCGTTTGGAGTGCAGTTCTGGGGACCAATTGCTAAAAAAGATATTGCAGAACTAGAAAAAGTTCAGAGAAGGGCCACAAAGCTAATAAGGGGATTGGAGAAATTAACCTATGAGGAGAGGCTAGCCAAACTGGGTCTGTTTTCTTTAGAAAAAAAGCGCTTGAGAGGTGACATGATTACTTTATATAAATATATTCAAGGCCCATATACAGAGATGGCAGAAGCTCTGTTTATTCCAAGAAAATTGTTTCTGACAAGAGGTCATAATTTAAGGTTGGAGGAAAGGAGATTTAATCTCCTGCAACGGAAACGTTTTTTCACTGTGAGAGCAATAAAATTGTGGAACTCATTACCAAAGGAGGTAGTGAATGCCAATACCATAGATACATTTAAAAATAGTCTGGATAAGTTTCTGTATACAAACAAAATTCATGGATATGATTGCTAGTATTAAATGGGTCACATTTTAATGGGGTTATTTAAGCTTAACTGGAGCTTTTTGTAAGTATTTTAGATTTGTATAGGTTGAACTCAATGGACTTCAGTCTTTTTTTTTCAACCTTATCTACTATGTTACTATGTTAACACTGTTATCTTAAAGGGATAGTAAACTCCAAAAATGTTATTGTTTAAAAAGATAGATAATCCCTTTAGTTAAAGGGACATTAAACCCCAACATTTTCTTTCATGATTCAGATAGAGAATACAATTTTAAACAACATTCCAATTTACTTATATTTTCAAATTTGTTTCATTCTTTAGATATCCTTTGTTAAAGAAATAGCAATGCATATGGGTGAGCCAATAACATAAGGCATCTATGTGCAGCCACCAATCAGCAGCTACTTAACCTATCTAGATATGCTTTTCAGAAAATAATATCAAGAGAATGAAGCAAATTAGATAATAGAAGTAAATTAGACAGTTGTTTAAAATGGTATTCTCTATCTGAATTAGTAAAGAAAATTGTTGGGTTTAATGTCCCTTTAACATTCCCCAGTTTTGTATAACGAACACTGTTATATTAATATACTTTTTACCTCTGTAATTACCTTGTATCTAAGCTTCTGTAGATTGCCTCCTTATCTTAGATTTTTTGACAGATTTGCATTTCAGACAATTAGTGCTGACTTCTAAATAACTCCACGTGCATGAGCACAATGTTATTAATAGGAAACACATGAACTAACACCCTCTAGCTGTGAAAAACTGTCAAATTAATTCAGATAAGAGGCGGCCTTCAAGGGCTTAGAAATTAGCATTTGAGCCTACCTAAGTTTAGCTTTCAACTAAGAATACCAAGAGAACAAAGCAAATTTGATGATAAAAGTAAATTAGAAAGTTGTTTAAAATTGCATTTTGTATCTGAATTGTGAAAGTTTAATTTGAACTTTACTATCCCTTTAATATACTTTTTAACTCTGTGATTACCTTGAGTCTAATCCTCTGCAGACTGCCCCCTTATCTCAGTTCTTTTAGCAGACTTTCATTTTAGCCAATTAGTATAAGGGGTATATTGCAGCTCTTTGTGTGTGTCAGCAGTAGCATATATATTACGAGTTGAAAGTAAACGCATTCACTTGAGCGTAATTGAATTTAATGCGCATCAGGTTAAAGGGACTTACGAACTCTGGTTAACTGTTATGCTTGACTAAAAAGTTCCACAGAAACCATAAGAAAACATTGTACAAAAATATTGTATAAAAAAGTTATAGGGGCTCAAAGATATGAGGTCTCAGATGTTAGAAAAGAGCCTGCAAATGACTTCAACATAGTGATACATTACATACACGTCTAAATAAGCACTCACTGGTTTTATTAGTAAAGTTTAGTAAGGTTTCCTCACAACACAATGTCCTTTCTCCAGACAACCCCAAACAAGTAAAAACTTCCAAGATTTAGCATCACAACTACCACCACACTCCCATCTACTCCAATCAGAGCCATCATCAGGGGGTGAAAGAGGTGACTCGTGTCAGGGGACCCCTGGGCCAGGGGGCCCCATGAGGCAACCACAACTATTATTATTATTTAAAAAAAAATTGCCAGCCACCAGAGGGCGCTACAGCAGAGTGCTATTGAGTGCGGGAAATGTCATTACAAGGAGCAAAACATTAGCATTTGAAAGGATTTCTGAGTGTGCACTAAACTACTATGCAAAGTGCAAGACAGACTTGGCACTTCAGTTTGTACAGTGTGTGCGTGAGTCAGACTGCAGATCACTTTTATTTGCAGAGGAGGTAGGAATTACTTAATAAATGTTTTTTTATTTCTTTCTGCAATTTCGGATTGTAACTTCAGTGAGGTAGTTGTATGGTGTGGCCAGGGGTCCATAAAAATACATTTTTTGCAGCAGCAGTGTATTTATGATTATTTGACAATGCTGTAGAAATTCTATATTTAAAACCATGCAGAAACATTTCCTCCTCAATACACAAATGGCAGGTGCCCTTTTGTCAGATATTTTTTTATTTTATGTATATATATATATATTTTAATTACATTCCAGTTTACTGCCCCTTTATGCAAGGACTTTCCAGATGCCAGGAGGCATTTTTTCTAAGATTTTTACATCTGCATATAATGTTATACTCTCAGGCTAAGATTGCTCAGTGTTTGAAATGAGACAGGTTAACTTAACACTGTTCAGTTTACTCTACAGCTGACTTAATTTTGAAATACATACAAACAAGCCAAAATCCTGCATTTAACCAGATTTTATGGTATAAGACTGAGTACCACAGCTTATCGTTCCACCAAGACCATAAAGAGTACAGCATTTTAAAAATCCATAAGTACAGCTGACAGATGGGAACATTTGTACACCAGATTTGAAGTGGTGCTCTTGGTTGGGAGAAATGGTGAAAAAAAAAAACCAAACATATGTCAACCTTTTAAAAGTACTTTTCTTCATATACCCATTCTGACAGATCATTAACGCACAATTTTGAATTCAAGGAAGTATTTTGTTTGCACATTTACAAATATGATTCTTTAAAAAGTGATCTCTTAATTTCTGCTTTTTTTATCATGAATGTCAAACACTGTTGATTTAGGGGATGGCAATGTGCAGAAATTTTACCTCCTGTGAGTGTTTCTGTTGGTGTCTGTGTTTGTCTTTGTACTTTTGTTGGTGTCTATATGAGTGTGTATGTATTTTTTTCTGTGGGTCTCTCTGTAAGGGTGTGTGTGTCTGTCTTTGTGCATTTTCTGTGGGTGTCTCTGTGAGGGTGTTGTGTGTGTCTGTGTGTGTATGTATGTCTGTGTGTTTTATGTGGATGTCTCTGTGATGGTGTGTGCATATGACTGTGTGTTTTCTGTGGGTATCTTTGTAAGGGTGTGTGCATATGTCTGTGTTTTTTGTGTGGGTGTCTCTGTGATGGTGTGTGCATATGTCTGTGTATTTTCTGTGGGTGTATGTGAGGGTGTGTGCATATGTCTGTGCACTTTCTGTGGGTGTCTATGTGAGGTTAGGGTGTGTGCATATGTCTGTGCACTTTCTGTGGGTGTCTCTGTGAGGGTGTGTGTGTGTGTGTATGTCTCTGTTCATTTTCTTTGGGTGTCTCTGTGAGGCGAGGGTGTGTGCATATGTCTGAGCACTTTCTGTGGGTGTCTCTGTGAGGGTGTGTGTCTGTGTATGTCTCTGTTCATTTTCTGTGGGTGTCTCTGTGAGGGTGTGTGTATGTATGTCTGTGTATTTTCTGTGAATGTCTCTGTGAGGGTTGGTGTGTATGTATTTGTGTGTTGTCTGTGGATGTCTCTGTGAGGGTGTGTGCATATGTCTTTGTGCATTTTCTGTAGATGTCTCTGTGAGGGTCCTTGTGTGTATGTCTTTGTGCATTTTCTGTCGTTTTCTCTGTGAGGGTGTGTGCGTTTTTCTTTGGGCATTTTCTGTGGGTGTCTCTGTGAGGGTGTGTGGGTATGTCTTTGTGTGTTTTCTGTGGATGTCTCTGTGAGGGTGTGTGCGTATGTCTCTGTGCATTTTCTGTAGATGTCTCTGTGAGGGTCCGTGTGTGTATGTCTTTGTGTATTTTCTGTGGTTGTCTCTGTGAGGGTGTGTGTGTGTGTGTGTGTGTGTGTATGTATGTCTGTGTATTTTCTGTGGAAGCCCCTGTGAGGTTGGATGTGTATGTCTTTGTGTGTTTTCTGTGGATGTCTCTGTGAGGGTGTGTGTGCGTATGTCTGGGTTTTTGGGGAATGTCTGTGAGGGTATGTGCATATGTCTGTCCATTTTCTGCGGGGGTCTCTGTGAGGGTGTATGTGTGTATGTATGTCTGTGTGTTTTCTGTGGTTGTCTCTGTGAGGGTGTGTGCATATGTCTGTGTTTTCTGTATGTATCTTTGTAAGGGTGTGTGCAAATGTCTGTGTTTTTTTGTGGGTGTCTGTGAGGGTGTGTGCATATGTCTGTGCACTTTCTGTGGGTGTCTCTGTGAGGGAGTGTGTGTATGTATGTCTGCTTATTTTCTGTGGATGTCTCAGTGAGGGTGTGTGTGTGTGTGTATGTCTTTGTGTGTTTTATGTGGGTGTTTCTCTGTGTGTTTATGTCTTTGTATGTTTTCTGTGGGTGTCTCTGTGTGTGTGTGTGTGTGTGTGTATGTCTTTGTGTGTTTTCTATGGGTGTCTGTGAGTGTGTATGTCTTTGTGTGTTTTCTGAGGCTGTCTCTGTGGGTGTTTACTTGGGTGTATGTGCAAGTTTGTGTTTGAGTTTGTGTGTGTCCATTATCTGTTCCTTTTTAGGACATTTTGACCTTACTACTGATTATTCACATCTTTCTACAGACTTTGAGACTAATGAGACCTTTCCGGAAGTCACCAATCCACCACTTAACCTTTAAATTATTGTTTAGGCAGTTCAGGGTCCTTCTTTACAGCCACTGCATGCTGTTGTCATCATATAGTTGACATCGTCCTTGACAAAAAGATAATCAGAACTACATATTTTGTCTTGTAAATCTCATTTTTTGACAAAACTGTAGTCTACCTCATTACTTGTCAGGTCAATGTAATCAAGTGCTGAGTGTCTGTGTGGGAGTCTGTTCCTGAGTGTGTTTCTTTGTGTGTCTGCTAGAGTGTCTATATGTGAATCCTTATGTGTGAGTGTGCGTTTCAGTGTATGAGTGTGTCTGTGTGTTTGTGTTTTACCACCTTTACAACATTTCCAAGTTTGACTACACTTAAGAATAAAGTGCATATACATTTTAGTCACTTGGTCAAAAATTGCACATGTCAAAGGGGGGGCCCTGATCAATGGTTAAGTAAGGGGCCCCAAAATTTCTAGTGGCGGCCCGACTCCAATTACAATTAGCCATAATCAGAAACCAATCAGGAAGCACCTTGTGCAAAAGAAATAACGTGTATAAATAGAAGGTGCAAAAAGGAACTAAACAACCCCATCAGCAATGTATATAAAGGTATATAGAATATATCACAAATACTTATAATGTGACATAAAGACACTGCATGATATAGTTAGCTTGGCCCCACCTGAAACGCCATTAATATGAATAACAGGCTCATATAAGTGATCATATCGATCATGGTCTAGAGCTCCCTTCGTGGAGAATATATATATATATATATATATATATATAATGTATTTATGTATTTATATGTGTATATATGTACTTACCGACATATATACACATATAAATACATATGTATATATATATATATATATATATAGACAAATAACACATTTTAAATAATTAGTTTGGCCTTTACGCGTGTCTGGTTAGCACTTGTGCGCAAACTTTTTACTTTAATATAAGTGTAAACCAACGCATGCAAAAAGCCTTCATCTAGTGAAGTTAACGCACGAGCAGAAGCGCTAATTTGTGCTCCACTTGTAATTTAAGTCAGTTTGAAAAGCTTTTGACATGTGTTAATGCAGTGCAGAATGCCATATTCCAATTTAAAACCATCTCTGTGCTTTAAAACATTTTATTTTAACATTTTCCAATTTTTCACATTATGTTAACTTGTCAAATAATTAAGACCATTCTGGCCCATTAGAAAACAATTTTTACAAGTCTTCACTAATCAATTTGAAAAATATTTTAACAATCTATCTCTGTTTTTGCAGGCAAATCACACACATGCTCAGTGACTATATTAATAAAGACTTAATAATCTCATTTATGTTATAAAATACCAAAACACAAATATAAACTGTGAAACATGATCACATATACATATTATCATCCTAATGTTTATTGATGATTACAGGGAAATGGTCTGATGCTCAGCATATAATGACATAAACATATAGCTAAGGAGCAAATGGCACATATAATATATTAAACTTTAACATTTTAAATCTACTTGTATGGATAAGTAGGTAGTTGAACTAGAGTTTTTCAAGCCCCCTACTACTAATAATTTGAATCTCACTCACATCCAGCCAACTTAAGTAGCCTGGTACCTAAAACCTCTCCTTAGCACCTAACACCTACTAAGTATTCAGTATATTTGAGCAACCAATCAAAGTAGAAGGAGGGCTTAAAGTGCAATAAAAAAAGTCTCATTTAGCCTTTTAGCTCTAAGTTCAGCACCTTTGTTGGTTTCAAGCACATGGACTTACTCATCTTTCTATCAAGCACATGCATAAGAGAATAAATACTTATCAGATGATAAGCAGCCCTTTTTAACATTCATTATATTACAAAATGTGTTACAAAATACACTTTAATATTTTAATTTTGACTTTACTGTCACTTTAATTAATGAGACTTCATCAAGTTTGTAATTATCTGTAATCTATTTTGAAATAAGATTTTCTACTGTGGTTTCTTGTATGGTCTAGGTAGCCTATTATTTGGATACCGTCTATAAAATCTTATCTAGGGCCTGATAATTTTCTGCTCTGGCCAAATGATCTATTATGTCCCGTCAGTACTGCAAGGTCCCTCATAGCCTTTTAATAAGTTGATTTATTTTTTCTTGGGAGTTGTTTATCTCTCTATGCAGAGTTCTGGATATGAATAAAAGACACCTACATTGCAAAATAATACAAAAAAAAAGCCCCCAAAGATTTGGTGAGCTTTCTCTCCGTACCTGCGAGTTTTTTTTATCATAAAACCCCTTGTCTGTTTTATTCACCTTCCTACAGCAGACGATGTGTAGCATTTTTTACTTGTGATTTGTGGATTCTCCTTTTTCAAGTTGCTTTGCTCTTATGTAGCAATATGGTGTTAATATTGCAGTATGCACAAAGTGACCTTGACATTTTATAATGTTTCTGAGCTACTTTCAGAGCTCACTGTTACAGATAATGACGTGGTGCTTAGCAACATCTATAAACTGTGTATCATTCTTATGGTTTAAACTACATATTCTTGCATTACCAGACATACAAATGAATTTATAGCACATTATAAAAATATAGGTTATTTGTAGATATATTCCATTCCCAAATGATTTCAAAGAAGTGTAAAAACATTATTTTTTTGCCCAGTGATGCAATGAGACTTTGAATACTTCAGCTAAATATACAACACCTAATGCATAACTCCAAAAGGAACTGTACAGGTATATAATATGATAATTAGAAGTTCTTCACAAATAGCCTGAAAAAATTGAACCTTTAATATTTAATACTTAGATTACATTGATCTATCTTATTGTAGTGTAAAGAAGCATCAGTTTCTAAAATTATAAAACAGCAGTTTTTTTAAAAAATAAAAAGAAGAAATGTTGTCATAGATCCTCATTTTCTATACTTAGATCAATGTTTTTCAAGCTTATTTTGCTTTGGGATATACTTTTTTTGGTGCTATCCATTTGTTTTAGGTTTGTAATAATTAAGAATGCATTATATTTAATACTGTGAATTTTAAAGTACAGTATATATAAGCACTGGCACTATAACAATGGGTAAATAATTACAATATTTTATAATGTGATAATTAAAAGGTGGTTTTATATACTATCTATTTGGGAAAAGCAAGAAAAGAGAAAGAGACGAGTATCGGAGCCAGGGTGCCAGTGCAAGGTAGGTTTTATTCAAGCTGTTAACAGTAGGTCTAGGAAGCACCTACTAACTGACGCATTTCGCGCATGAGCACATGTGCTTTATCAGAGATTTTTTTTTATTTGGGAAAAGGTATATAAAATAATTTATCTACTAAAATTCCCATTTTTTGTAATATCTGGATTCCCTACATTCGGATTTGATAAAAATGTAAATATGCATACAGGTCATTTGTACAGTGTTTCCCTTACAGTAGGAAATAATAAGCAGCCAAAGGGGATAAAAAACGTAAAGGGACATGAAACCCAACATTTTTATGTCACAAATCATACAGAGAATCAGAGGCGTAACTAGAAACCACAGGGCCCAGGTGCAAGAATCTTTGCAGCCCCCCCCCCCAAAAAAAATTAATTTGACACATATCTTTTTTTTGTTTTTGTTTACATTTAAGACAGAAAAAAAAATGCGAATCAGATTACATGTCTACAAAAGGAGGTACCCTGTGCCCACAGTCTGTGAGATGGTCTGACTCCCATTACTGTATATAGTGACACTGTTTAACCCACCAGTACTGTATATAGTGAGTCAGTGACACAGTCTGTAATCTGCCGGTGAGATGGCTGGCCTGACCCTTCCCACCACAGTACTTTATAAAGTGACCACAGTAGTCTGTGACATGGTCCCCCCCCCATACTGTATATAGTGGTACTGTATAGACTTACACTGTTTACCACTGCCCCCCCCCCATGTTGTAGTAACAAGGTCTGTAATTTGCTGGTTCCACAAACATACACACACATACATGCATAAATTCACACACAGTCACATACATACATACACCAATACACACACACATACATGCATAAATACACACACAGTCACATACATACATACATACACCAATACACACACACACACATGTATAAATACACACACAGTCAAATACATACATACACCAATACACACACACACATGTATAAATACACACACAGTCAAATACATACACACACACACATACATGCATAAATACACACACAGTCACATACATACACACACACATACATGCATAAATACACACACACACTCACATACATACATACACCAATACACACACACACACATGTATAAATACACACACAGTCAAATACATACACACACACACATACATGCATAAATACACACACAGTCACATACATACACACACACATACATGCATAAATACACACACAGTCACATACATACACACACACACACACACACACACACACATACATGCATAAATACACACACAGTCACA
Source organism: Bombina bombina (assembly GCF_027579735.1). NCBI lineage: Eukaryota > Metazoa > Chordata > Amphibia > Anura > Bombinatoridae > Bombina > Bombina bombina. Next base: position 1,161,997,865 of record NC_069500.1, on the reverse strand, counting down.
TACATACACACACACAAACACCAATGGGTAAAACGGAAACACTAACCCCTGTAGTCAGAGACACTAGTGAAGCATCATGTCACACTCACATGATATCAGTGCAGGCAGTGGCAGGTCAACGTTTTTTTTTTGGTTAAAAAAAAATTGTGTACTCTGCACCCCCTGTAGTTTCGCCCCTGCAGAGCATACAATTTTAAACAACTTTCCAATTAATTTATATTATCTACTTTGCTTTGGTCTCTTGATATCCTTTGTTGCGCAGGAGCAGCAGGGCACTTCTTGAAGCTACATGAGCACATCAGCTGAGCCAGTCACAAGAGGCATTCATGTGCAGGGCTGCAGGCACCAATCAGCAGCTCCCAGTAGTGCACTGCTGCTTGTGAGCAACAAAAGATATCAAGAGACCAAAGCAAATTAGATAATAGAAGTAAATTGGAAAGTTGTTTAAAACTGTGTGTTCTATCTGAATAATTAAAGGGAAAAAAAACCTGGTATTAATTTCCCTTTAATTATAATTTGGACAGCATATTTACAGTAGAACATTAAACATGAATTTAAATATGAGCTATTTTGTTAGTAGTCGATTCCATTTTAATTTTACTTTCATATTTGATTATATGAGGTCACACACGGTTTTAATAAAATCATACACGATTTATATTTCATCTAGATCTGCGAATCATACACCATATTGTAAATGTTTATGTAGGCACACTCTAATACATTGGAGATTATTGTAGCAGATTGTGATGGGACTCTTTAAATTGTTTTAAATATATTCATGGGTCTTTTGGGATATATAATGCTAAGGTTAATGATGTTCACAGGTGACCGAGCGCAATTAGCACAAATGAGATACAGAGTATCCACTTACATCTCATTGGTCCTTGTTGGAAACTATGACAACTTCCGTTTTTTAATTGTATATAAGATTGATATTTTAAAAAATTTGTATCCATTGTTTGTATGCCTGAAGAAAAGACCGGTGTAGGTCTAGAAACGCGTAGCAGTTTGTATGGATTAAAACTCTTTTATTTTATACACGGAAGTTGTCCTTCGTTCTCTTTTGATCCTTCCTGGTAAAGGTTTCAAAGTGTTTGATCCACCGCAGTGTCTCACACATTAGCTGCACAGACGTCCATCAATCAAGCAAACGCTGAATACCACCTGTGTACAGCCTGCCTGAGGCCACCCAGTGTGCTAGCCACTGAAAGTGTTAGCCTGCCTGTCAGCACCGGTTACAATACGGTGCATTTATCTCTGGTAAGCGTTAACAATAATCACCTATTTGGGCTTTGAGTCAACAATATTACGCTATGTGGCGCCCTCTTTTCTACTTCTAAATTACAGATATCTTCTTCCCGAAGACCAGAGGAGCCTTGCCGCCAGCACATTTGATTGCTTTACAAGATACAGCACCATCATCTCACAAGAACTAATATGGTTTGTCCATAGACCAAATCACTTATTTTTTGTTAGCGCACCCCGCTCACGGTTCCCCTCGGGGTTCCCTTTTAGAACATTAAACAAGTTACATAAACACAAAAACTCTTCTTCTTTAAACAAAAGCTATTAATTAATTAGTTTAATCAAAGTGGTTGTGTCCAAGAGTGAATTTTTTTCCAAAAGGTGTGACAGAGAGGGGATAGTGTCTGAAGTTAGGGATGGATGAGTGAGGACAGGGTGCTATCAGGGAACTTGGAGAGAAAAAAAGGTATTTGAGGGACTGATACCAGAGACCTACATACGTGTTCAATGGAGGGTTTAAAATAAAAAACAGCAACATGTAATCAAGCAGAAACTAACTTGTGGGGATGTCAGGAGTAAAGGTAGGATTACTATAAAGAAAGAGGGGCTGCAAAGTCAGATGCTAGGCAAGAATACGTTTTGAACAAAAATGTTAAAATATAAGCCAGAGCAACGTAACCAGAAACAAATGGCACTCGTAACACAGAAGATCAGGGTTCTAGAACTTCCTAAAAAATCTGTAATAGCCATAGGCATCCACATTTTAGCATTGATAAAAACATTGTATTAGTATACACTGTTATCAAGCATTCCAGAATGTAATTTGCTGAGCTAAGAAAATTCTCTATATGTGTTCAAATAGATCATATTTCTATAGTTTTAGGTAAAAAGGGTCTGTAGAGTGTGTATTTTTTACTATTGCAAAGCAGATGTAAAGATTTTTTTTTTTAATCTAATAGTAAAGTGTACAAAAAATAGTAGTGCTCCACTCTAAATCCCAATCAGCTTGTGTGTGGAAATGCTAATACATTCCCTGTTTAAAGTAAACAAGAGGGAATACAGAGGCTACAGCAACAATCAAGTCCTACTCTATCGTTGGCTAACAATTTAGAGTAGCTTTTTGACAGATATTAAGCAGTATATACAGACACTCTGCACCATGATTTTTTTCTGTTTTGTTCTCTATAGACATTACTCTCACAGAAGAACACTGAAGACACCAGTTGAACTTACCCACATTATATATATATATGCTAATTATTTTTGTGTAATAAATACTACTTATTTTATTACTTGAACTAATTGTTTATGTATGCACTTTAGCCCATTTTTGTGGCACTCTTCTAAGTTCTCATGTACTATAAATATTTTTGAATCTGATTAGGAGATTTTAGAGAAGCTTGTGTACTAATGCATGTTTTTTGGCATTATAATAACATTATCTCTATACCAATAGAATACACAAACATAGGCATACTATACAAAGGTAGCATTGAAGAGACAAATTAAATTGCACACCTTATGAGGGGGTAGAAGGCCCTGCTAAGAGTTGCCAACTGTTGTAGATAAGATAACCTTTCAAGAAAATTATCTACATGACATCTGGATTCGTAAGCTTACATGCTAAGGAGGCACAAGGGACTGACAAGGAAGTAGAGGAACTGGGTTAAGAAAATATAGTGTACATTTTATACATCCCTGAACAGTATAGTCTGCAAGGAATCTTGTGTAGCGAGGCAGAGAGTTTCACAAAGATTGGGGCCTATCTGGAGAAGTCCAGTAGATGACTTAACAAGAGAGGAAGAGAGAAGGTGATGATGGGCAGAGCGAAGGGAATTGGTGGGAGAATATCAGGAAATAGGGCAGAGATATATGAGGGAGCAGTGTTATTGAGGACCTTGAATATTAGGGTCAGGATGTTGTGTTTTATTCTGGAGATTAGAGGAAGCCAGTGACAGAATTGACAGAGAGGTAAAACAGATGATGAGCTATGTGTAAAGAAGATCAGCCTGGCAGCGTGTGATTCCAAAAGCATTGAGTTTGAGGGGTCAGGGTGATGATGTTACTATCATAAATTACAGAGATTTGGGAGTAAGGGTCTTGGAAGAAGGGGGGAATAATGAGCTCAGTTTTAGGGAGATTCAGCATGAGGCAGTTGGTGGACATAAAGGATGAAATATTTGAGAGACAGTTAGTGGCAGGAGTTAACAAGGAAGTATATAGGCTTAGTGCAGAGAAATAAATTTGGGTGCCACCAGCATGCAAATGATACTGAAATGCATGGGACATTATTAAAGGGACAGTCTACTCCAGAATTTGTATTGTTTAAAAAGATAGATAATCCCTTTATTGCCCGTTCCCCAGTTTTGCATTACCAGCACGGTTATATTAATATACTTTTTACCTCTGTGATTACCTTATGCAGACTGCCCTCTTATTTTAGTTCTTTTGACAGACATGCATTTTAGCCAATTAGTGCTGACTCCTTGGTAAATCCCATGGGAGTGAGCACAATGTTATCTATATATAAGATAGATAAGAGGTGGCCTTCAAGGGCTTAGACATTAGCATATGAGCCTACCTAGGTTTAGCTTTCAAAAAAGAATCCCAAGAGAACAACGCAAATTTGATGATAAAAGTAAATAGGAAAGTTGTTTAAAATTGCATTTTGTATCTGAATCATGAAAGTTTAATTTTGACTTGACTGTCATTTTTAAGGAACCTTAGGATTATGTGTAGATTGAGAAGAGAAGGGATCAAGAACAGAGTTTTGTGTCACTCCAAAAGAATGTGGTAAAGGGTCAGAGGATGTGCCAGGGAGTTAGACAAATAGAAGGAGAACCACAAAAGGGCTGTGTCACAAATGCTAAAGGACTGGATGGCTTGAAGCAGGAAAGGGTAGTCAACAGTATCCAATGCTTCAGAAGGATTGAGTTGGATTAGTATAGATAAATGGTCTTTAGATTTTTCTGTGAGTAGATCATTAGTAACCTCAATGATTGCAGTCTACTTAGAGTTTTGGAAAGGAAGTACAGATTACAATGGATCAGGGAGGGATTTTAAAATATGACATATGATTATATACTAGACTTTCCAGAAGTTTTGCATCAAGGGGAAGTAGATAAATAGTGTGGTACTTGGAGGACTATATTGGATCAAGAGAAGGCTTTTTGAAGATAGGTGTGACCTGTGCATGTTAAAGAGATTATGGAAATATAATAGTGCTGAGGGAGAGATTGATAATATGTTAGAAGATAGAAGTAAGAGTAGATGAGATGGAGGTCAGTAGTTGTGAGTGGATGGGATCGGGAAGACAGGTGGTGAGGTGGAAGTATTATATAAGGGCAGAAACTTCATCCTCAGTAATAGGGTGAAAGGAGCTGAATTTGAGGATTTGGGAATATTGGATGTTTGTGAGGGATTGAGGATGATGGAGAATGCTAGTGTGTTTAGAAATAAGGTCATTTCTGTTGAAGTCTATTTTGTTGTTGAAGTTGCTGTACAATCTCCTGCAATAGCTTGTATTTTCTAGGCTAATCCACTCTGTGACTTTCTTTTACTATGTGATTTGAGCCCCTTTACAATATCCTGCAATTTACAGTGTTTTCTATTGTTATTCCACTATCTGAAATACTCTTTGATAGTACCGATATTTTTGTCAAAAACATTTCAAGAATAATTATTTTTGAGCATTTGATAAATGTAATGACACAAATGATCTTCTTTAGAATAGTATCCTAAATAACAGATCATCAATTTCAGATTGCACCACATTTTTAAACATCAGTAATTTAATGCTGCTAGTATGAGTGTATGTTTTAGCAAAGAATAATGATATTTTACAATATTGTTGCTCTCAGCATCTTAACAATAGGCTTGGAGGTAAGTGCTTATTTTGGAGATAACCTAGTATTTCTCATGAATGAGCTGTTTTTAAAGATTACCAATCCCAGATATACAATAATTGTGTGCCTTTCTAAATATAATTATTGAGTTTTAGACATCTTCATAAAGAACAAAAAGCAAGGACAGATTATTCAGTTAACAACCCAATGGTTACCGCAACCAAGCCACAAATATAAGAAATATTCAATATTAAATAAATATTTCAGACAAAATTCACTTGTACTATTACAGACAAAAATAAAATATTCCACAAATGTATAAATCCTGTAAGGACAGTCTATTCAGAAATACCAGTTAATTTATTTCTGAACAACTTTTAACATGTGATCTATAAAGCTGATTGGTTTGATTCACCATATGTCAGTGAGGGTGTACATATTCACAAATGGACGATAGTAGAAATCACCTAATGTTTTAACAACAGCAGCTAGTTGTTACATATTACATATATTAAATCGACTAAGTTATGGTTGGATAACTGGGCCAATCACATTCCTGCAAAATAATTTAAAAAAATAAAAATTATGGTTAATGGAATTTTTCGTTGGATAATTTCTCTTGTGACTTTCCCTTTATTAGTGATGGCTGTTATGACTTGCTGTGTCATCACAGCTATCTGTCATCCTGTCACTGTTTGTGTGTAGCTGGTGAACAGGCCTTGGGTATGGCCTTCACCTAGATTTCCTTTAGCTGACACTGACTAGTAGGAAGAACAATGAAAATTCACCTGAAAGATCAATAAATGTACCTAAGCAATTTTTAATGTGTTCTTCTGTTTACGATTGTTTACATTTAAAAATAGTCTGGATACATTTCTGTATATAAACAAAATTCATGGACATGTTTGCTAGTATTAAATGGATCACCTTTTAGTAGGGTTATTTTAGATTAACTGGAGCTTTTTGTAAGTTTTTTAGATTTGTATAGGTTGAACTCGATGAACTTCGGTCTTTTTTCAACCTTATCTACTATGTTACTATGTTACATCAATTTTATGTTGAAATATACTGCTCTGATTTTGTTGAAAGATGAACATTTTAAACGCTCAAAAGCACATCAATATACTGTATATATTATGTGAAAGGACACCAGATCAATGCTCATTCTGTATGCACAATCAATTATTTTAATCTGAATTCAGCTACAAATATCCATCAGCATCTTCAGCATATATTTTCAATTTAAAATTGATAAGTTTATTGTTTCAGAATGAATGGGTCATCTAAATTATTTATTTGCATTAAATATTTTTATTGTATATTAACTAGATTTTCTTTTTGATGAAAAGGTATTTATACAACCAGTTTTACATAATCCATATGAAAACTCATTCCCAGGTAAATCATCTCTGCATAGCACGTAGTTACATGCTTTATACTTATTATAGACATATATTAACACAAGGTAAGATATAATGTATGAGAAATAGTACTGATTCCTATTGGAATTATGTCAATCTATTGCGCAAATCAGCAAGAGTCAGTCAAGAACAAATGGCTTTACCACAGGGTTAAAAGCAATTAAGAAGCAACTGTTCTATGCATAATAATGTTGTTGTCTGTAATGTATAATTTTTATGGCTCCTTTGATAGTAGGAATGTGGCATCTTGCTATATATCTTGTTTAATGATCCAAGTGATAGATATATCAAATAAGGTGCTATAATTTTATCTTCTAAGTTATTTTACTTGAAGCACTGACAAGGAATAGCCTTAAATATCACAGATTGAAAAATACATTATATACATAAAAATATGCATTTTTTATACATTTAGGGTTACATTTAGTGCTAACAGTTACTTGCAAGCAAAAAGTGGTTTACTGTGGTTATTTGCGTGCATCGGGTTTATCGCTCCTATTAGAAGTTGAAAGTAAATGTGACCACTTGAGCGCAACTGAAGTTTATGTGTGTCAGGTTAGCCTGACCTCAAAACTGGCTAACTGTAACACAAAACACATCAAAAATACATTACAAAGTACAGTTACACTCATAATATTACCATCTAATAAAAAATATTAAAAAAATTGCACAAAAAAGTTACATGTATTATGTATTTTTAAACAGATATTCCTATATATATATTTGTTTATATCTATACCTATATATAATCGTGTATATATATATATATATATATATATATATATATATATATATAAATTGTACCAAAATACCATCAGATATATGTAGAAATATGTATTTATGAATAAATAGAACATATTCTTCTATGTAAAGAACATTGGAATGTGAAATATTTTCATGTCGGTCTAGTGCACATTAGAATATGCGGCCGTTTTAGCACATATATGAATATGCGATCGGGTTAGTGTGTGAGTAGGTTTTTTTTCCACTTTTTTTCCATTGACTCCAGTGGGGGTATTGGTTATCAAGTTCGCAATATTCTAATTGCACTAGAAGTAAGCTGTTTGTGCTTGTTGGTTTAGCGCAAGAGCGCAAACTTTCTACTTTCAACTCATAATACGAGCTCAACCCAACACATTATGATCCAGAAATGTACACTGAAAAGTTAAACTGTAGTGTTTTATTTTTCAAGTACAGTATTCTACAAGCCACCTCAGCATTTGCGGATCTTCATTTACCAGATTATTGTATAAATTACTTTAATTAATCTACCCCTATGTTTGTTAAAATGTCATGAAATACAGGACTGTCTTGCTAAACTTTAGGAAAAAATAGTAAAGAATATTAAAACTGCCCTAACTATGTTGGATCATTATTTTGATTTGTAGTGTGACATACCACAGAACGCCTATATCTAAATCACGCCTAACCTACACTCCCCCTGCTCAGCCTTGCTACCTCTCACCAACTGCTTACACCTATGTCACAGCTAACCTACATTCCCCCTGCACCGCCCAGCTAACTCCCCCTGACCACCTACACCTATGTCACGTGTAACTTACACCCCCCCTGAATGCCCAGCTAAGTCCCTAATAGCGCCTACACTGATGTCATATTTAACCTACACTCCCCTGGAACACCCAGCTAACTGCCTACTGTCAAAAAATAAATCACTGTAATAAACATTACTATAAATTATAAACCTCATTATAACTATGTAACTATATCGCTAAAGTTATTATCAATGTTTAAAGGGCCACTAAACCCAAAATCTTTCTTTCATGATTCAGATAGAGAATAGAAATTTAAACAACATTACAATTTACGACCATTATTTATTTTGCTGCATTTTTTAAATATCCTTAGTTGAAGAAAAAGCAATGCACATGGTGAGCCAATCACACGAGGCTTCTATGTGCAGCAACCAATCAGCAGCTAGGGAGCATATCTAGATATGCTTTTCATCAAAGAATATCAAGAGAATAAAACAAAAGAGATAATATAAGTAAATTAGAAAGATTTTTAAAATTGCATTCTCTTTATAAATCATAAAAGAAAAAATGTGGGTGGAATGTCCCTTTAAATAATGTGTCACAGAGATGCGCTAAAACACGCCGGGCTCCAGGAACTCAGTGCTGGACCGGAATTGAGCCCCAGTCTGTTGCTTCTGAAAAGGGGTATCGATTGAATAGGATGCAAAGGATCAAGTTGGTCTTTTAGTATGTTGTTAGCAATTTGATGAGGCACCTAGGGATACCACTTGTTTGGGGGTGCTATCTTCTTGGAGAATAAGGGGACACTTCAAATCCAGTCCCTCATTCCTCCCAGAAGGTAACACCCTCAAAAAAGTGGTATCCCTAAGCGCCTCATCAAATTGCAGACAACATACTAAAAGACAGACTTTATCCCCTGCACCTTACTAGATTGACATCCCTTTTAAGTAACGGCGGACGGGCTCAATTCCGGTTCAGCGATGAGTTCCAGAAGCCCGAATTTCCAGGAGTTTTGCTGGCCCTCAGGCGTTTACCTCATCTCCTTGACAAAATATGTATTGTCATGTACAATGTAGATTAAAGTATTGTAGATATATTAAAAGGGATTTAATAATTGCTTGCTATTATTTCAAACAAAACTATATATTTGAAAATATTAGTTTATGTTTCTTAAAATAATAAGCAACCATTAAATACCTTTGAAGATATCTACAATACTTTAAACAATATGAATTGTACATGACAAAGCATATAGTTTAAACATGTACCCCTAATCTGTCATAACCTAAAACTAACTGTAGAAGTTAAGTCCCTACACATAAATATTCAATATTTAAAATTATGCATTGTTATGTAGAATGCATAATGTTTAAATATTTGCATATAAATTAAAATGTAATTAATGTTAAACCCCCCACCTACATTAAAGTAACACCCCAGCCTACAAAATAAAATTAATAATAACAAGCCCTATTCTTAAAAATAAAAAGCCCACGCAAAAAAGCCCTAACTAACCCCAAAAGTATTACTCATAGTTGATGGGGAACCCTGCTGTTCTTGATCCAACGTTGGGCCCTCTTCATCCAAGCTCCGGGGGCCCATCTACAGAGCTACCTCCTCTCCACAATCTCTATCAATGCCGGGACCCTCTTCATTCAGGCTCCAGGGGCCATCTTTGTGGTGGCGGAGGCGGATTTCCAGGGCCTCTTCCGCTGCCTCCGCTCCGCAATCTTCTGGTCTTTTGCTCTCTTCAGGGAGCCCTGCTGTTTATGCAGTCCCCGCCACACACTAAAATCCCGGAAGCGCAGAACCCCAATATATAGTTACTTTTTTTTAATTTCTAACTTAGGGGGTTTAGTTTAGAGTGGGGTCAGGTGTTAGGTTAGTTTGTGTTTGGGGTATATGGTGGCATAGGGGTTAATAGATAATTGTGGTGGGTATGTGTTGTCATAGGGATTAATAGTTAGATAATAGCAGTAGGTATGTGTCAGCATAGGGGTTAATAATTAGATAATAGTGGTGGGCATGTGGCGGCATAGGGGTTAATATATAATAGGGGTGGGTATGTGGTGGCATAGGGATTATTAGTTATATAATAGTGGTGGGTATGTGGCAGCATAGGGGTTAATAGTAAGATAATTGCAGTGGCTATGTGATGGAATAGGGGTGAATAGAAAGATACTTTTGGTGGGTATGTGGTGGCATATGGGGTTTATAGTTAGCTACTTGCGGTGGGTATGTGGCAGCACAGGGTTTATAGTTAGAGACATAGGGGTTAATAGTTTATTGTGGTGGGTATATGGCGGCTAGGGATGGGCGAATGTTTCGCTACATTCGAAAAACGGCACGAATTTTAACACATTCGTTCGTTCGAATCGAATTTCGAATGTTTACATAACATTCTAACATTCGATTTTCGAATATTCGGTTTCGAATTTTACGATTACATTCGAAAATATTCGAATTCGAAAAATTCGAATTTAGATTGTAATAGTATTTCTAATGCTTTTTCTTTAAATGTAATATTCGAATTATGCAATATTCGAATTCGAAAAATTCGAATTTAGATTGTAATAGTATTTCTAATGCTTTTTCTTTAAATGTAATATTCGAATTATGCAATACGTGTATTCGAATTCGAAAAATTCGAATTTAGATTGTAATAGTATTTCTAATGCTTTTTCTTTAAATGTAATATTCGAATTAAGCAATACGTGTATTCGAATTCGAAAAATTCGAATTTAGATTGTAATAGTATTTCTAAAGCTTTTTCTTTAAATGTAATATTCGAATTATGCAATACGTGTTTTCTAATCGAAAAATTCGAATTTAGATTGTAATAGTATTTCTAATGCTTTTTCTTTAAATGTAATATTCGAATTATGCAATATTCGAATTTGAAAAATTCGAATTTAGATTGTAATAGTATTTCTAATGCTTTTTCTTTAAATGTAATATTCGAATTATGCAATACGTGTATTCGAATTCGAAAAATTCGAATTTAGATTGTAATAGTATTTCTAATGCTTTTTCTTTACATGTAATATTCGAATTATGCAATATTCGAATTCGAAAAATTCGAATTTAGATTGTAATAGTATTTCTAATGCTTTTTCTTTAAATGTAATATTCGAATTATGCAATATTCGAATTCGAAAAATTCGAATTTAGATTGTAATAGTATTTCTAATGCTTTTTCTTTAAATGTAATATTCGAATTATGCAATACGTGTATTCGAATTCGAAAAATTCGAATTTAGATTGTAATAGTATTTCTAATGCTTTTTCTTTAAATGTAATATTCGTATTATGCAATACGTGTATTCAAATTCGAAAAATTCGAATTTAGATTGTAATAGTATTTCTAATGCTTTTTCTTTAAATGTAATATTCGAATTATGCAATATTCGAAAAAAAAATTCGAATTTAGATTGTAATAGTATTTCTAATGCTTTTAAATGTAATATTCGAATTATGCAATATTCGAATTCGAAAAATTCGAATTTATATTCGAATTCGAAAAATTCGAATTTATATTCAAATTCGAAAAATTCGAATTTATATTCGAATTCGAAAAATTCGAATTTATATTCGAATTCGAAAAATTCAAATTTATATTCGAATTCGAAAAATTCGAATTTATATTCGAATTCGAAAAATTCGAATTTCGAATGTAGACATTCGATATAATTATAAACATTCGAATTCGAAAGTGACATTCGAAAACTGTAAATAACATTCGATTTTCGAATTTTTAAGAATATTCGTTCTTATCGACATTCGAATTTAGAATTCGAATTTCGGTAATAACATTCGTTCTACATTCGAAATTCGAAAATTTGCACATTCGCCCATCCCTAATGGCGGCATAGGGGTTAATAGGATAGTACTTGTGGTGGGTATGTGGCGGTTTAGAGGATAATAGTTTATTGTGGTGGGTATGTGGCGGCATAGGGGTGAATAGGATAGTACTTGTGGTGGTTATGTGGTGGTTTAGAGGTTAATAGTGACTTGCAGTGGGTGTGTGGCGGCACAGGGTTTATAGTTAGAGACATAGGGGTTAATAGTTTATTGTGGTGGGTATATGGCGGCATAGGGGTTAATAGGATAGTACTTGTGGTGGGTATGTGGCGGTTTAGAGGATAATAGTTTATTGTGGTGGGTATGTGGCGGCATAGGGGTGAATAGGATAGTACTTGTGATGGTTATGTGGTGGTTTAGAGGTTAATAGTGACTTGCAGTGGGTGTGTGGTGGTTTAGATCTTTATTAGTTTAGTGTTAGTTTGCGATTGTTGGGTACTTCAGTTTAGGGGTATTAGAAATAGCGGTTAGGCAGACTGCAGTAATATTCAAGGGATTGTTTACTATACATCGCCAATATGGTCTGCAATGCTGGGTGTTATCTAATCCAGCATCACAGACCAATGGCATGTATAGTAAATGTCCCTTGGAGATGCCGCTATGTCGAGAGCTTGGAATATTCTGACAGCCTTGTTTGACATAGCCGTGAATCCCTTTGAATATTTTGCCACCTCGTAGCACTTTTGATCAACTGTATATGTGAGACAGTTGGGTGTAATTCTTCTTTCCAAAACCACCATTGCTCTCAAAAAGGAACAACCCCCAGCTTGGAAACAGCAGCCCCCCTTCCATACACTTACCCATGATAAGTTATTTGAAGGCTACCACACTTTAGAAATCCTAAAAATATTATTGTTAATGTATTACTTTTTGTTTACACTTCACATAATCCCAGACTTCCCATTTGCTTTTATTATGCGATGTGATTGGGTGGGATGGTAAGAAGTTGTACCACTGACATCATATGAGAAAAAAGGCACAAAAAATGGGTGATGTGAGGCTAAGTGAAATCAAGAAAAACATGATTAATTTTGTGTTGGCCATCCCATTAAGGCACTGTATGCAGGATTATTATTATTACTATTTATTTATTTATACATATTTCACGCAGTGCTATACAAAGGTATATTACAATCATAATACAATAAAAAACTTACAATGAGACATAATATAAGACTGTACACTATTCATTACTACAATTACATTGACAAACATAAGTATTAGAAGAGGAGCGTCCTGCCCTTAATCACATTCAGTTATAGATGCACTTTTATATAAAGTGAGCTACAATTAGAGAGGCTCTCAAGATTACAATCTAAAGAATATATCAATTTGCTAACACATAGACAGTAATATATTGTACTGACCAAACCATTAGATCAGCAGAGCAGATATTCTTGTCATGCAAGTAACAATACAACATAAACCGACATGATTCTCCACTGCACTTTTCTATGTGAAGTTTCACTTATTTATGCCCTGAAATTAAACCAACAGTTACTCAGTTAACTAATGTTAACATTTTAACTCCCTACAGAGGCGTCTCACTTGAAACAGCTTTAAAGGGACAATCTAGTCAACATTAAACTTTCAGGATTCAGATAGGGCATGCAATTTTAAACCACTTTCCATTTTACTTTTATAATAACATTTGATTTGTTCTTTTGGTGTTCTTTGTTGAAAGTTAAATCTAGGTAGGCTCATATGCTAATCTCCCTTGAAGGAAGCTTGCATTTTGACTGTTTTTCACAGCTTGACAGCTCATGGGCTATATATAGATAATATTGTGCTCACTTCTATGAAGCTATTTATGAGTCAACACTGCTGAAATGCAAGTCTGTCAACAGAACTTAAGTATGGGAGCAGTCTGCAGGGGTTTAGAAACAAGGTAAAAAGTATATTAATATAACCACGTTGGTTGTCTAAAACTGGGAATAAAGGGTAATAAAGGGATTATCTATCTTTCTAAACAATAAAAATTCTGGAGTAGACTGTCCCTTTAATTATTTGTTCATGAAAGTTTGTCCTTAAGAAAAACATCTATAAAAAAAAATGAAAATAATAATAATAAAATTACAACTGTAATATGTGTCTCCCAGCTAGACTGACCCTATTACTTTTCATGTAGAAGTTCTTGTGCTTCCGCTAGTTTCTTAACATTGTATGTTTTCAAATATAATTTCACTGTCATAAGACTTCTGACTTGGAGGCCGAATTATCAAATGTCTGTCGGACCTGATCCTACAGTGCGGATCAGGTCCGACAGACATTTTTAGACCGCTGCTCCATAACTTGTGTTCCTGGCGAGTCTGAAGACTCATCAGAAACACAGGCCCTCAAGCTCTGTGCGGAGCTTGATAAATGGCCCTCCTGGTCTGACTTTAGATTTTTTATATATTTTTTCAGCAAATCTAATTATATATTACTGTTGGAATAGTATCAATAAATACTCTACAGTTAATGGCAGGGTAGGCACCAGCTGTCCCTGGGGGTGGCTAACATGCCAGTAGTCATGGAAAAATGAAAAACTTTTGTTGAAGCTTACCGTGAGCAATTTCTAATGCATTACCAGAAAGCTCTACATTGTTAAATGTGTTGTCTCCTCTTTCAACTAGTCAATTTGTATCCAGCACAACACATTCATCCCTCTATTTTAAAGGAACCATTAGTTAGACAGAAACAACATTTGTATGGTAGTTGATATTGTTATGTTGCCATATTGTGAAATTGTTTTATAAAATAATTTTTGATTACTGTAATACTTTTAGAAAAAAACCCTCTGTTGTTTTTTAAAATAAAGATTAATGTCCTAACAATTCAGGGTGTTTGTCATACATAGTCATCAGCTAAGTAATCTGTTTCCTTGCCAGTTTTGTATGTCTTGAAAATATATTTGAAAGACATATATGGCTGTAACATTGTGGTTAAGTAGAACAGATATACATTAGTTACATAATTCTTTCCCTGTGGAGCCTGAGGATTATCATGAGAAATGCTATATAATGGGGATTTGGATGGACATTTTAAATTTAGTCATGGCCTTAAGCCCCAAGTATTTGTTCACCCTAGCAACTCCCTGGTTGATTTGGTTGACAAAGTACTGGAAGGTTTATTTATATGTGTCACACTGTGTTCGCCAACAACGGTTCTTTAAATCTTCTTGAATTTTAGTTTTGTGCTTTGATTTCACAGTTGCCACATGTGTTGCTTGGAGTACTCTTTTAAAGTTGCTCTTACATACTGCTCTGCACTAGTGTATTGAGCAAACTCGTATGTACTCTGGTTGTGATTATAATTTCTTTTGACTTCTGTGCATGACCTCATGGTGCCATCCAGCCTGCCTTTACTAGACTAGACTGCAAATCTACCTTGGTATAAATTCCCTTTTAAGTCCATACTGCTAACCTGACTTTAGTACCTAATGTATCATTACTTGATAGATACCTGTGAATGACTTTTTGCTGCTTCCTGACCTGCCTTTGGATCACTAGTCTTCCTATATTTTAATACCTCTGTATGATTCTGGTTAATGCAGTTCCATTATGCTACAGTGTATCTTATCACTGCCTGTATTTCTTTGTATGATTGTGAAGTTTTTTTTTTTACTGCGTTTACTGAAAACTGTTACAGTATAATTACATCCTGCTTGAATACCTGGTGATTTATTTTACTTTACTTGATGAACTGTGCTTTTAAAATATAGCAACAGTTTGCTCTTTCCACAGTACCTCATTCCAGCAACCTTGTTGTGCTACCAGAATGTTCCACCCGTGCAGTAGCTCTTTATCCGGGTACCTTGTTTCTTATTTACTGGACTGACTTTGTACAACAAGAACACTCCTAGCAGTCCTTTGTGTTTCTGCTACTCTATTCGGAGTTAACATGACCGAACTATAAGTCTGCTTCTGTGGTACCTGCTACATTACACTTTGTGGCCTGCTAGTACTCAGCCTACAGCTAAAGTGTCTTCCTTTGTATGCTGCATCCACTGTTGCAGGTATTGTTCCATTTGTCCTTGGACCTAGCATCTTGAACTGCTTTATCAGTGGTTCCAGTACCAAGATCATGTAAGTACAGAAACAAAATGTGAACTGGGGTGAGTAGTGAAAGATAATGAGAGAATGTGGAAGTAAGTAAGCCCCTTTTCTATAATAAATTCCGCAGTATTGACAAGATCAGTATAGGTGGCAGTTTCTGTAATGTCCTTATATTGCAAACATTAACTCTTTATATGAATGATGCACTTGCAACTTATAAATGTAAACTGGCACTTTATTTACTGGATGACATAACAAGGTGCTCCTGTAGATTTGCACACAGTAATATGGATATATACACATATATAGTCCTTTATAATGAATGGCTGTCGCACTCCTTATATTAGCAGTCCTGTACACTGTGTATGCAGCACTATAGTAATCCAGGGTAACTTATAACTGTATAACTGTTAACTGTATAACTGCAATATAACTTATAATGTGTAACTGACAGTTCTTACTCTTCCTGACAGGCTGATGCTGTATCCTCTGCAGTGATCTGTAGCTGACATTACACTTATTATTATTAGCACTTGTCAGATCCTGAGGTTCAGTCCTTGTACTTTATAACTGCATCCCAAACTGTCACAAGATGGCTTCTCTGAACTGTTCTGATTCTAAGCACAGCCCACTTGATGACATCATCTTTGTATGGAAGCCTAAATGTGCCATCTAACCAAACCAGGAAGTAAGCACAACACTACATCTCCTTTCCTACTTATTTTTTTTTTTTATAAACGTAACTGCACAACAACAACTGTAAATTAAATCAGTCTTCTCCAGCATCCTGTTGTATTGTGGAAGTGAAAGCTGCTTCTTGTTTCTTCCGTTGATGAAAGTTTCTCTGATATGTTGCATGTTGTCCCCGGCGAGTGTCTCTGAGAGTCACTTCAGGAGACCAACGAACAACAGGTGTTCATTGCCTGGGAGTACGAGCATGACTATTGTGGTCCTGGATAGAATTTCCTGACTCATCATTACAAGGTTCTTCTATTGAGGCTGGTATTTCTGAGTCATCTTCTGTAGTTGAGTCAGAGCCTGTGTTTGGATCATGCCAAACACCACCCCAGATATCAAAGTCATTGTCTGATTGCATTTTTATGTGATGGTCCTCACCAGCCTGTTCTCTCCTCTCTAGCCGTGGTCATAGTTGGTTCACATGGCGGCGACACACACCTGATTGAGTGGTTATCACCTACATCTTTGGGCCCTCAACCTGGGCAACAACACCTGGTGCCCATTTTTCCTCTGTATGGTACACCCTATACCAAACCAAGTCTCCTTCTGTATAGGTCCGTGAAGGTTTTCCCACTCTCATTTTATCTTGCATGATGCGGACTGTTTCTGCTACATCTGATTTGATTAAATCCAGCTTTGTATGGATCTTCCTGCCAAACAATAGTTGAGCTGGGGCAACTCCCGTGGTGGGGTGTTGAGTAACCCTATATTGTTGCAAAAATTGTAAAATGTTTTTAGTATTAACCTGCTTCTCTGCTTTTAGCGCTTTCAGTGCCCTTTTAAAGGTTTGGACAAATGTCTCTGCTTGCCCGTTGGTGGCTGGGTGATATGGTGCCGTCCGATGATGGTGAATTCCATTCGTATGTAAAGAATTCTGGAAGTCTTGTGACACAAACTGGGGACCATTGTCTGTGACCAGTTTTCTTGGCAACCCAAATACTGAAAACAGTCTTTCTAATGCTGATATGACTTCAGTAGTTGTAGTCCTTGTCATTGTAATTACTTCTGGCCACTTAGAGTATGCATCAATTATGAGTAAGTATGAGATTCCATCAATAGGACCGACAAAGTCCAAATGTAGTCTCTCCCAAGGAGTAGTAGGCCAGTCCCATGGTTGTACAGCTCCTCGTGGAAGCTGTCCTTGAGCTTGAACACACCCTTTGCATGCCATAACATAGTTCTCAATGTCCTTATCAATGGCCGGCCACCAAACATGACCCCTAGCCTTCTGTTTCATTCTGACAATGCCTGGGTGTCCTTCATGAAGGAGTTTTAACGTAGCTTGCCGTAGCCCATTAGGAACCAGAACTCTCTCACCCCATAAAATACATCCATTTCTGAGTGTGAGTTCTTTCGCTCATGGTATGTATGCTCCCTGCACATCACAGCCAGTTCTTGGCCAGCCATCTCTCAAATACTTTGCCAGAAGTTGTAATTCAGTATCACAAGCTGTCTCCTTTGCAATTTGTTTGGTATGTACTATACTTGTAAAACACACACTTGGAAGGCTTTCTTGAACAACTGGTAAGGAATTCATTAGTGGAAGCCTGGACATGGCATCAGCATTGCCATGGGAATCATGGGCCCGGTATTTGATGGAGTAATGATATGCTCCCAAAGTTAGGGCATACCTTTGCAATCTAGCCGCTGTAGTGGTTGAAATTCCTTTCCTTGGATTAAAGATGGTCAGCAGTGGCTTATGGTCAGTTAAAAGAGTAAATTGTCTACCATAAATATAGTTATGGAACTTCTTAACAGCCCATACAGTGGCCAATGCTTCCTTGTCTAATTGGGAATAGTTCTTCTCTGCCGTCGTTAGAGAACGGGAAGCAAAGGCTACCGGTCGGTCTGTCCCATCTGGCATTGTGTGTGACAATACAGCCCCTAAACCATAAGGCAAAGCATCACATGCTATCATGAGTGGTTTCTGAAGATCATAGTGCATTAACATGCAGGAACACAGGAGTAGGTTCTTGGATTCCTGGAAAGCTTTATTGCATTCACTGCTCCACAACCAGGGTCGATTTGTCTCAAGAAGCTGATGTAGTGGGTGTAACGTATGGGCTAGCTGGGGAAGAAAACGGTGGTAATAGTTAAGGAGACCAAGGTATGATCATAGTTGTGATGCATTCTGTGGTATAGGAGCTTCTTGCAAGGCCTTGACTTTGTCATCAGCAGTATGTAGACCATGACAATCTATAACCTGGCCACAAAATTCTAATTTGTCATGCATGAAAGCACACTTCTCCAAGTTGACCTTCAACCCGTAGGTCATTAGGCGCTGCAGTACCCTCTCTACATTGTGTCGATGTTCTTCCTCCGTCCTGCCCGTGATTAACATGTCATCTAAAAGGCATTGGACATAGGGTAGTCCATTTAACAGTTCTTCCATGGTGCGTTGCCAAATGGCTGGTGCAGGAGCAATGCCAAAGACCATACGATTATATTGAAATAAACCACGGTGAGTATTGATGGTGAGTAACCTGTGGGAATCTGGATGTACTTCAAGTTGAAGGTAAGCATTTTTTAAATCAATCTTTGTGAAATGTTGTCCCCCAGCTAAGTTAGCAAAAATCTATTCTGTTCTGGGTAATGGATACTTATCCACTGCTAACTGTTCATTCAACACCATCCTAAAGTCTCCACATATTCGGATCTGTCCATCTTTCTTTCTTACCGGTACAACAGGAGAAGCCCACTCACTACGATGCACTGGGGTTATAATCTTTAACTCTTCTAACCTCCTCAGTTCAGCATCAACTCCTGCCCTTAAAGCGAATGGCACAGTTCGTGCTTTGAAAAACTTTGGCCTTGCTCCAGGTTTTAACTGTAACCATACCCTTTTGTTCTTAACTTTTCCCAGAACATTTTCAAACACTGGGGCATATTTTGTCTTAATGTTCTGAATCCACTGGGCACGATCAACTCCAATATGATGAACTTCACTGTTTTTGAGGCTCTCAGGCATGCCAAGGGCCCGTATCCAGTCCCTTCCATAAAGAGGTGGGCTACCTGATTTTAGTATATATAGTGTAAGATTGGCAGTTTTACTGTTTGTACACACAGATACAGATGCACACCCCAGTGGCGTCAAAGGCTCAGACCCTGCTGTCATGGTGTATACAGTCAAACCAGTGACATGCAGTGAGGTCAGAGGCTAGTGAGGCTGGCTATGATACTCCCAAGAAACACACACACACATATATATGTGTGTGTATATATATATATATATATATATATATATATATATATATATACACACACACACATAAATACATAGATATCACAAAATTACTGGCACCAACAAGTATTTAGCAACTAAAACTAAGAGTAAGTAATGTCACCCTATAGCACGTAACACAAGTACAGGACATCCCATGACCCTGCAAAACTCTCTCTCTCTTACATGCACACTCATACTCTCTCTTACACGCACACTCTCTTACATGCACTATTGCATGCAACTTTAACACTCTTACACACAATTTTGCACTTTAATACTCTCACAGACATACATACTCTAACATTTTTTCACACACACTCACACTCTCTAACTCTAATACACTTTCACTCTAACACACTCTCTCAAACTCAATTTAGCACTTTCATACACACCCTCACTAATACACTAGCTCTAACACTCACACACACTGTCACACACTCTCACAAACACTCTAACATACATGCTCTCACACCCAATCTAACTGTAGTACACTCATGCTATCATACACACACTCAATTTTAAAAAAACTAACTGTGGGCAAATTCCAGCAGTGAAAGAGTTAGAAACTGGCATCTAGGGAGAAGAAACTCTTAAGAACAGTTAAAAGACTGTATGCCACATTTTATTATAAATAAAAGGTCAAAGTATGTTTAAGACAAATTCTTATGACCTTTCAGTCAGGGAAGGGGTTGCTCCAAACTTATTTTTATCAGCATCAAACACACTACTGAGATCACAGTGACTGCACAAGATTTTAAAAGAAAGTGCAAACAACCCCTCCTTAGTCCTGGCTAAGATGACTTAGCAAGACTTCTCCAGTCACTCCAGCCCCTCACCACAGTCCACTGTGATGTATTTATTTATTTTTTGTAAGCGGCATGCTTCAACTATAAACTGCCAAACAACAGTGACTGTTAGTAACAACTCCCCACTTCTCTCCATGACATCCCAACCGACTATCACTGATTTTCACTACTAGCACAGCCTCTCTGCAGCATGGAGAACCTGAAAATCATAATCGGTCAGAATGTCATGGAGAGAAGTGGTGAAGTGACTAACTGTCCCTAGATGTTGTTTGGCAGTGAGTGTATAGTTGAAGCATGCTGCTTACAAAAAATAACATATGCATTGTATAGTGCCTGATATCACCGGCTGTTGCCCTATGCAGCTTTTAGGATCATGATGAGAAATGAACTCAGTGAGACCTGAGAATGCTGCGCAAAGATGGGCTAGTAGTACTGTACTACTAGCGCATCTTTGCGCTGCATTCTTTTTCAAACCTGGACATTTGCAACCCTGCCCACAGCTGCAAATTATATTAGGCCCTTGCACTGGGCACAATGTGAGGTGCTACCACAGCACTTACCTAACTGAGTTAATCCTCCGACTGTCTTCTTCAAAATTATTTGTCAGTTGCCACCTCCCCTCAGCACTAGTGTTTTTTTTCGATCGCTACCAGACAGTCTGCCCTCTCACCTGCTCCGCCTCTTCCGCGGTCACGTGTGACCGAGTAGGCTCACTCCCTCAAGATGCAGCTATGAGGGCTGCCTCATTTGAGGGTTAATGGAGCACGTTGAGGTTACAATTACCAGCGGGCGGCGCTGGTGCTTGCGGCTCCTAGCCACACAATGCTGCTTTTTACACAATAGAGAGAGGCTGAACTCCTCACAGCTTCTCTCCATAGAATTATATAAAAAATGGCTTCCATTAGCAGCGGGGGGCGTGCTCCCAGCGCCTAACCACACATGTTGCTTTTTGCACAGTAGAGAAAAGCCGAACTTCTCACGGCCTCTCTCCATAGAATTATATATTATATATATATACAAAAAATATATATATTTTAATTTACAATTTAGTTTTGCCCATGATGACAGTTGAAGCACTGCCTCACCTGCCTCCACTGACTGCACATCACTGAGTCAAACTCTGAACAGTCATTTCCTCTTCTGAATCTGATGTGGCTCCCTTATAAGCCATGTGATAATTTCCCTTCTTATGTGTTTTGCTTGAGACACTCTGCGGAGATCCTCTGCAAGCCTTCTTTAAGTGTCCAAGCCATGACAACTAGCATTTTTAAATCTGCATTCAGAAGCTACATAATTCTGTGCTCCACATCTGTAACAGTTAATAGGCGATGCTGCTTTACCTGAATATTTACTGGCTGGTTTAGTCTGTTGCTTCACATTAGAGAAAAATACCTGTTCTTCCTTAGTGTGAGAATGCGTCTGCAGTAAACTAGTGTCTCGTGTGGCCTGTTCCAAAACAGAAGCAATCTCTAGTGCTTTATGGAAGGTCAGGCTCTCCTTTGTCAAAAGTCGCCTTTGAATAGATTCTGTACTGATACCCATAACAAACTGATCTCTAAGGGCAATATTCAGATACTCCCCAAAAGCACAGGTGCTGGCCAATTTCTTCAAACTGATTGCAAATGTAGATACAGTCTCTTGTACCCCTTGGCGCCTGCTATAAAACTTGAACCACTCAGCAATCTCTAATGGCCGTGGTTGGAAATGTTGTGTTAAGATCTGTATTATTTCAGACAAAGACTTGGTGGCTGGCTTTTCTGGGTGTAGCAGGTCTTTTAGAATCTCATATGTTTTAGCACCAATAGTTGTCAGACAGACAGCAACAGACTTAGTATCTCCAATGTCATTGGCAAGTAAATACTGCTGTAGCCTTTCAGTCCAGGAAACCCAGTTATCTGTGTCAGGGTCAAATTCTTTCAATGCTCCAAATACAGCCATTATAGCGTGAGTTTGTGGTAGTATACTCGTCGCCAGATGTAATGTCCTTATATAACATTAACTCTTTATATGAATGATGCACTTGCAACTTCTAAATGTAAACTGGCACTTTATTTACTGGATGACATAACAAGGTGCTCCTGTAGATTTGCACACAGTAATATGGATAGATACATATATATAGTCCTTTATAATGAATGGCTGCTGCACTCCTTATATTAGCAGTCCTGTACACTGTGTATGCAGCACTATAGTAATCCAGGGTAACATAACTGTATAACTGTTAACTGTATAACTGCAATATAACTTATAATGTGTAACTGACAGTTCTTACTCTTCCTGACTGGCTGATGCTGTATCCTCTGCAGTGATCTGTAGCTGACATTACACTTATTATTATTAGCACTTGTCAGATCCTGAGGTTCAGTCCTTGTACTTTATAACTGCATCACAAACTGTCACAAGATGGCTTCTCTGAACTGTTCTGATTCTAAGCACAGCCCACTTGATGACATCATCTTTGTATGGAAGCCTCAATGTGCTATCTAACCAAACCAGGAAGTAAGCACAACACTACAGTTTCCACAGGCAAGATCTGTTATCTCAGATGACTAACCACTTTATAAAGCTAAAGGCCACCCATGTTCAGTTTTCAAGGTTACTAGCCATGAAAATTTAAAAACAAAAGGAAATAAAAAGTTTTGTTTCATGTCCATGCTGCATCGGATTAAACCTGCCCTTGCTTACACAACTTTGAATCATGTGAGAGGAAGATAAATTCTATTTATGTACTGTGCCAAATGGCCAGCAAATATATATATATATATATATATATATATATATATATATATATATATATATATATATATATATATATATATATATATTTGTGTTAAAAGGACTTTAGGGCTGCACAGTAAGGTGTTTCACAATAGCTAAACATATGCAAAGACGGGGTGGGGTAGTGGGTGTTGTGTGGGCAGGTAGTGAGTGTGTGTTGGGGGCAGGTATACATAGTTTTGACATCTGGAATGGATCACTTTCTGTTGTACACAGCCACAAGTTCTTCATTTAAACAGTATTCATGTAAAACTCAGCTAATGTTTAGATGAAAACAAAAATTATTTAATTAAACAATTCGCCCCCAACTTGGGATGAATACAAAATGTATAGTGTGTATTCAATTCAATGTAGCAAACTTTGCTTCTTTGTGCAAAATTGTTTTGCATTTGTGCCCAAAATATAAATGACGCCCTAGAACTAATTGCTTTCCTTTCTACCAATTTAAATGACATATGAAAATGTATATTTAATGAGGAATTAATCAGGAAATGCCTCATATTTCATGGAAATAAATTATTTGTGTTTTCAATATAAAAATGTTTTGAATATGTTTTTAAAATGTTTTGAATATAAAATTATTAATAAACTATAATTAATTAGTTACTTGATTTAGAGTTATTTAATTATTTATTCTTGTCAACTTGTAACATTTTCTATTAATTTGAAGCATAATAATATTTTTTTTAACCAAATATTGGTTCTCTATATGCAGCTATACTATAAAAAGGGGAAACAAATCAGTCTTATCTATAAAACATTGTCCTCTATGCCAGTGATAAATAGCTGGGAGCTATGATTTAGGCCTTCTGCTGCAGCAAAGG
Source organism: Bombina bombina (assembly GCF_027579735.1). NCBI lineage: Eukaryota > Metazoa > Chordata > Amphibia > Anura > Bombinatoridae > Bombina > Bombina bombina. The sequence goes on along the minus strand of NC_069500.1, from coordinate 1,161,973,591 downwards.
CCATCAATGCAATGCTATACTCTGCTGGCAGCAAAGTGGGGGGAATAAATCAAGATTTTTTTTTCATTTTGACATGTTGTCAACTGGCTTCCTAGAAATGTGATAGGGACATGGGAATAAAATGTGTCGTTTAAAGCCTATATGTGATTTCAGTTTTCTACAAAAAATATCTTAATATCTTATTACAGCGTCATTTTAAAGCATCTGGCAAGATATGAATACTTCTTCAAAATGGCAAAATGTTACTCAAATATTAGATGGATGATATAAGTACTGCAGGAACTCTGTATGTGTGTGTGTGCGTGCGTGTGTATGTGTGCATATGTGTGTGCGTGTGTGTGTGTGCGTGTGCATGTGTGTATGTGGGTATATGTTTCTGTATGTGTGTGTATGTGTGCGTGTGTATGTATGTGTGTGTATATGTATGTGTCTGTATGTGTGCGTGCATGTGTGTGTTTGTGTGCATGTGTATGGGTGTGTGTGCATATGTGCATGCGTGTGCGTGCGTGTGCTTGTCTGTATGTGTGTGTGTATGTGTGTATGTTTCTGTGGTTTCTGTCTGTGTGTATGTGTGCGTGTGTGTGCATGTGTGTGTGCGTGTGTATGTGTATGTTTCTGTGTGTGTCTATGTGTGTGTGTGTATGTGTGTGTGCGTATTTGTGCATGTATATGTGTGTGTATGTATGTGTGTGTGTGCGTGTGCATGTGTGTATGCGTGTGTGTATGTATGTGTGTGGGTATGTGTGCATGCGTGTATGGGTGTGTGAGCGTGCGTGACAATTTTGTTTTGTTTTTTTAAATAAAATGAAAATAAGTTGATTTCTATTCTATATACTTCGTATTCTTATGCATATTTTGTTTTACATTAGACACCTTAAATACAGGGCTGGACTGGAAATAAAAAGCAGCCCTGGAAAATGTGGAGACCAGTCCTATTTTTTGCTGTCAGTAGAATAGGAAAGCCCCATTTTTCTGAAATAGGATTACTGGGATACTCGTTTGTACAAAAAAATGTGCCATATTGTTGTTATATAAGCAACCTACAACCCAATTGCATTAATTAATCAACCCTTTAAATTGTAGCTTTCCAGCCCCAACTGCTGTAGTCCACAGGGAAATCTCCTGGTACCCTGGTAGACCAATTCAGCCTTGTTTGAATATTAAAGCCAAATTCTAATGTAAAAATGGCATGTTCTAAATTGTTAGAGCATGTAATAGTTGTATCACATGATGCTATGTTAGAGTGTTTTATTATTGCACTGTTGCGTATATATGACGGTTTGTTTAACCCCTGGAAATATGTTAAACACATAGTTAAAGTCAGCTCCAAAGCAGCTAAGCACTACTGGACACTGACTGAAAACATCTGTTGAGCCAATGACAAGAGACAAATGTGTAGCCACCAATCAACAGCTGTGTCCCAGTAGTGTAGGATATGTATGTATTATTTTTCCACGAAGGATACCAAGAGAACAAAGTAAATTTGAAATACAAATGAATTGAAAAGTGACTCAAAATTACATGCTCTGTCTACATCATACAAGTGTAATTTTGACTTTCCCATCTATTTTAATGTGAAACACACTAGAAAAGTTTAAAGTGGGCACTGTAAGGTTTGCTGTTCCAGAACAGAACATAGCCAGTGAGGCAACCAGTAGTGACAGATATATTACCTCCAATCAACTATTGAGCTTTCATTTCTCTGAGTTGGCCTTTCATTAATATGTTCTATCTCTTTGGGGGTTGCTTAACACCTAGGGGTTTTATTAAATTTTCCCCAATAATGAAAACAAGGAACAGACTTTATAATAAGTGATTATAATCTTTCCAAGTAAAAAACAGCATAACTGCCACAATATTTGATATCCATTTGCCCACAACTGCACCTTAAACTACCAATAATGGATGCTAATCTCTAGATTCTGAAATAGAATAATGGGGTTAATAAAGGGCTAGATTACAAGTGGCACTCTAACTGTTGGGCGTGAGTGAAAAGGAGTTTATCGTGGCACTTTGCGCATCAGAAGTAGCATGGTATTACGAGTTGAAAGTAAACACGTTTGCTTAAGCACAATTTAATTTAACGGGTGACGGAAAAGCGGGACTTCAGAGTTCGAGTTAACTGTCATGCTAGACAAAAAGGTTGCACAAAACACACCACAAATACATTTTTAAAGTACAGTTACAATTATAATAACATTATCAAATAAAAATTATTTTAAAAAATTGCATAAAAAAGTTAAAAAGGCTCAAAGATATGAGGTCTCAGGACTGTAAAGGGCTTTAACATAGAGATACATAAACATACATGTCTAAATATGTATATGAATGTATATATGTATTTATATGTATATATATATATACAGTATATATATATATATATATATATATATATATATATATATATATATATATATATATATTTACAGGCATATATACACATATAAAAACTTAAATATGTATTATATATATATATAGGCTTACCATAATTTTTAGAGGTGAAACTGGGACCACCTGGTGCGGTGCCAGTGGGGGTGTGGTCAGGAGCGTGGTCAAGGGGGCGTGGCAATTACCGGTCCTTTTAAAGTAGTAGCTTTTATGTGTGTAATGTTTCGTGGATACTCTACCCTTCCTCAGTCAAACAAGTCAATCACACAGTTTAAATAGACCATAACACCACCCCCTAGTGAAAAAGGCACCATTACGTTGTCATGGCAAATAAGTCATTAATCTAAATCTCAGATGCTAAATAATGCCAAACATCAAGCATAATTATCACTTTCATAATTATCAATTTCACAATTTAATATCTGCAGTGTAATATGTGTTTTATGTGTCTAATTAAGGAACAGAGCCAAATACTGATAAGGCATAAATACAACATTGAATGAAAGTAAAAAAGAAACACGTTCCTGCTAAAGCTGTTTAAGAGGCTACTCTATACCATAATGCAGGAAGATTATAGCCAAAATGCTATTCTGCATGAAGTAAAGCTAGATCCACGCCAAAAATCCTGCCTGTCTGTACTTCCTAGTCATACCCATATGATTCCCCTAAAGAAAGGTGTATTACCGGCAATGTCACCAGAGGTCGGGGGAGGGGGTGTTAAATTATTAAAAAATAAACCAAGTAGTACTACAAAATTAAAAAAAAACCTATGCTGCTCACTCAGCCTGTATTACTAAATGTAAACTTTGAAGGACACGAACGTTAAGCTAAGCAGGGCTGTATGTAACAAAGTACCAGCATCCAACTATGCTGGAGAGCCACAGTCCAGTCATTTTGAATAATGTGTCTGGGTTTCAGGTGGGCTGAAACCCAGACACATGATTTGAAACCTGGAGGTGTCAACCTTACTGGGACAGAATGAACAACTGGGTGGGACACTGGGACAGCGCCTCCAAACCGGGACAATCCCAGTAAAAGTGGGACTTCTGGTAAGCCTATATATATATATATATATATAGTGGAGCCCTTTGCAGTCAAATAGATGAAAACATGTAAAAGCATATATATACAAGTATTTATAAATATCAAATGTGTAAATATCTATACCTGTATATAATTATATGTACTGTATATACAGTATATATTTATATATATATATTCTTCCAAAAAAATGACATATATATATATATATATATATATATATATATATATATATATATATATATATACATACATACATATGTATATATACAGTATATACTAGTTATCAAGTAGAATATATGGGCGCTAATGTCACCAACTTATGATACACTTTAAAAAATCAATACTGAATAAATAAATAAATTTGAAAGTAAAAATGAAAGTAAAAATTCTTAAATTCAAAAGATGTTTAGAATATTCAAAAATTATATAAAATTTCCTATGCCAATAGAGTTCATAAAAATTGCAATTCTAAAACACCATATCAACTCTTTCTTAAAATAAACTCCCAGTTCGTGTTTACTATAATGTTAGTAATCTGTGGAGAGTTAATATTAATGATACGAATCTCCAGGGTTAAGTTCCTTTTACAGCAGTGCCCTTTTGTTTGTTGAATATCCTAATGCACTACTATCGGAAATCCGGGAAATGCAGGGATCTGTATTGCCGGATGCTGCTCCTCTAACCGATGTCTCCTCACTTCAGGTAAGAATGAATCTGTGCAAAAAAGAACAAGAGCGCAAACTCCGACTCAAGTGTAGTTTTATTAAACACACAATAAGCGCTAATATATATGCACTTACTGGAAATAAAATGATATAAAGCCTGTCATGTTTTGAAGTCCACTGAGCTCCTGCGGATGTTTGAGGCCACTTCTACGGTTCTGTGTTGTTCCTGCTATGTGTCAATGATCTTGACACGATCACTGTGGGCTGTTCTTTGTAACCGCATACGAGATCAGGACTATGAGTTCCTCAGTGTATATATATATATATATATATATATATAATAGATAGGTAGATGTATTGATGAATAAATAGAACACATTCTTCTAGGTGAAGAACATTGGAATGTGAAATGTTCATATTTTCATGTTGGGTTAGCACACTTGAGAAAATGTGATCGGGTTTGTATTTTTTCCCCACATTTTGGCTCCATTAAAGTCAATGGGGAATACATTAATGCTGACAAGATATTTGAAGTTTGGCTTTTTTCGAGTGTTGGGTAAGCACACAAGCACACACCTCTTACTTTCAACTTGTAATACCCATGCTACCCGATGTGTGCAAAAAGCTGTAGTCTAGCAGGGTTAACGTGTGAATGCAATCTACCGCTTCACTTGTAATCTAGCCCATAGTGTTTTACAATTGGATAGAGTGGTGGTTATTATAAGACACGGCATGGAAACTAGCGCAGTGGTGGGCAACAAATATAAATATATATGTATATGAATATATAAATATGTATTTATGTGTTAATATGTGTATAACCACATCAGGGTCGGCTCCAAAATGAATAAAATGGGGGGGCATTTTTTTTCACGAGGGGGCACGCATTTACAAAGCATGTATGAGAGTTAAAATAAGAGCAGACCTACATATTCTGCAGGAAAATGTAGCTTCTGGCTGTTTTATCCCCCCTATTAACATTTGGAGAATATGTTCTAAATCACTAGGTAAGAGAATGAAGTCTAAATTCTATGCAATGCACTAAAACAGATCAGTTAAACTTGAGACCCCCAGTGCAATAGCTCCTTAAAAACAATTCACCCCTTAATCACCATGATATAAAACCCTTAAACTCATTCTCAAATCTCAATCATGTCCTCTAAACAGCTATGCACCCCATACCCCCAGTGAAATTAACCCCTTTGTTTGCAATAGCAGTGAGGATACTAGGTTTTCAGGTACTGATAATTTTGTAGATTAGATTTAGCTATACCTGTTTCACAATAACTAACGGATATCATGCTACTTAATACAACCTATGTACTGTGAACCTATAAGAATATGATTGTATCATATAAAAATAAGTCTATAAATGGCTACCGGCTTCTATCAACGCCTCAAAACTGCACTGTAAACTTAGGCCCGGCCAAAGACCTCAGTGCAATTTTGAGACGTCGATAGAAGCCGGTAGCAATTTATAGACTTATATTTATATGATACAATCATATTCTTATCATGGTCTATTGTTTAAGAAAATGAGTAACTCACGATAGTTAGGTAAAATTAATAGGGTTATTAAAGACAAGTCCTAAAAGTCTCTAATTAACTTCCAATTCCAAATAAGAGGTTAAGACACGGAGCTCCTTGCAGATGCTGATGCGACCTCACAGTTCGTCAGCTAACTCCGCCTCCAGCATGCAGCATTACATAACAATTCATTATTTTTTTTATTTTTTAAAGCGTATGATCATATCAATATTTTTTGAGGGGGCACAGTATTCTATTTGGGTGGGTATTACCCCCCAATGCCCCCCTTGGAGCCGACCCTGAACTACATATTAACACATAAATATATATGTTATTAAGTATATATATATATATATATATATATATATATATTTACTGGGAACACACAGTTCCCACAGACTAACACCCCACACCCGCAAACTTTAGCCCCCAAAAACGGCTTAGCGCAGTTAAAAAAAAAAAAGCCACATTTTTTTTTATTTTTTAAAAGGGACCTCACATGTTATTTTGGGGGCAATTGGGGGACATTTAAAAAAAATTACGAATACCAAGAAAGCTAGGCATATTTGATGATAAAAGTAAATTGGAAAGTTGTTTAAAATTGCATGCCCTATCTGAATCATGAAAGTTAAGTTTTGACTAGACTATCCCTTTAAATCCAACTACAAAAATGGGATTGCTGATAAAAATCCTGTTTAATAAAATTAAACTACTATAACTTATAAGGAAAAAAATGTGAATATGAAGTAAAAAACAAACATTTTAAGAACGCAAATGCTTAAAGTGAAAGTCAACCCTAGCGTTTGTGAAACGCTAGGATTGACTATTGAAACAAATAAAGCGGACTTTCATCCATGAAGTATAAGATACTTTATGCAGAAAGCTCCTTTATTTGTTTCAAGCCGTCGCCGCTCTGAGCTACTAAGGTAGCCCACGGCAGATCACTGTTTTGCTAAGAGGTGACGTTTCCACCTCTTAGCAAATAGCGTGCGTGAAATCCGGCTCCCAAGAGCACCAAGCCGGATTTACCGCACGACTATTGGCTAAGAGGTGAAAATGTCACATCTTAGCAAAACAGCGATCTGTCGTGGGCTGCGTTAGCAGCTCAGTGCAGTGATCGCATGAAACAAATGAAGAAGCTTTCTGCATCTGTTATACTTCATGAATGAAAGTCCTCTTTATTTGTTTCAATAGTCAGTCCTAATGTTTCACTTTAAACTACATTTCTAGATTTTGTGATTTTGGTTTTCTTATGTTTCCTGCAGATATGTCCTGCTCACTACTTTGGGGCTATAAAATAGTGCTGAATATAGGTTTAATGAATCTAGACCATATATTGATATATACATCTAAAGTAGCATCAATGACCATTTCAGAAAGTATTGTATCTAAAGACCGCTGCTCTGTAACTTGTCTGCTTGCTCTGAGGCTGCGGACATAAATCCACCCGATCCTATACGATCGGGCTGATTGACACCCCCTGCTAGCTGCTGATTGGCCGCAAATCTGCAGGGGGCGACATTGCACAAGCAGTTCACAAGAACTGCTTGTGCAATGATAAATGCCGACAGCATATGCTGTCGGCATTTATCGATGTGCGGTGGACATGATACGCTACATTGTATCATGTCCACTCACACTTTCATAAATCGGCCCCTATGTGTCCATTTTGTTGATGAAATATAGAGCAAGACCTGTAGTATGTGGGAAATTGTGATCACCAAAGCCGATGCTGTCAATGCATCGTATGGGTGAGTTCCCTGCTATCTGCTTGGAACCGATCAGAACTTTTTACAGTAATGAAATTGTGTTATCTATTGGATTGTGATTGCTCTGTACTTGAAAAAAACAAATTTGGAGCAGAAAACCAGCAAATAAACTTGAATGGAAAGATTGGAGTTGACCCAATATCATCTTAGTTATCTATGGTCATTGATTAAAAAAATGGCAACTTAAAACTGATTATATACATTTTAAATTAATTTATGATTTAAAAATACTACTTTTGTGAAAGCGATAAAGGTACAATGAGGAGAAACTCACTGATTTCACTGTGTCTGCTGCTCTGCTGCTCTCTCAACATGCCTCAATTTTAAGCAAATGGCATAGATCTTTGGAATGTTGAGAGCCTATAGCTGGCATTTTGGGTTATTAAAGGGAACTAGTCTTTGTGAGGGCTCATAACTTAAAAGGGCATTCCTTGCATTCCTATTGGCTGAAAGGTTCCAATCAGCCAATAGGATTAGAGCCGCTAAAATCCTATTGGCTGTTCCAATCAGCCAATAGGATTTGAGCAGCTCTCATCCTATTGGCTGTTCCAATCAGCCAATAGGATTGAGCTCTCATCCTATTGGCTGATTGGAACAGCCAATATGATGAGAGCTGCTCAAATCCTATTGGCTGATTGGAACCTTTCAGCCAATAGGAATGCAAGGGACGCCATCTTGGATGACTTCACTTGCATTTAAGATCCAGTTTACGGTGGAGACCGTATTGAAGAGGAGCTCCTCATCGGATGTCTTCAGGATGGACCTGCTCCTCGACGGATGGATGAAGATAGAACAGGTCGCATGGATGAAGACTTCACCAGCTGGATGAAGATGGAAGAGGCCGCCCAGATGAAGACTTCTTACCGGATGGATGGATCCTTCAAGCGGAACTTCAAAAACTTTAAGTGGATCATCGGGGGTTAGTGTTAGTTTTTTTTTAAGGGTTTTTTGGGTGGGAATTATTTTTAGAGTAGGGTCTGGGCAGTAAAAGAGCTAAATGCCCTTTTAAGGCCAATGCCCATACAAATGCCCTTTTCAGGGCAATGGGGAGCTTAGGTTTTTTTTAGATAGGCTTTTTATTTGGGGGATTTTGTTGTGTGGGTGGTGGGTTTTACTGTTGGGGGGGTGTTTGTATTTTTTTACAGGTAAAAGAGCCGATTTTCTTTGGGTCAATGCCCCTCAAAAGGCCCTTTTAAGGGCCATTGGTAGTTTATTGTAGCTTAGGGTTTTTTATTTTGGGGGGTCTTTTTTATTTTAATAGGGCTATTAGATTAGGTATAATTCTTTTTTATTTTTGATACTGTGGTTTTTTATTTTTTGTAACTTAGTGTTATTTTTTAGTGAAATGTTTAATTGTAGATTTAAATAATTTGAGTAGGGTTAGGTTTTTAAATATGTAATATAGTTAATTTAATTGGTAGTTTAATGTATTTTTAGTATAATAATTAGGGTAGGTTAATTAATAGTTTAATATAGTTTAATGTAATTGTAGGATAATGGTTAGGGTAGGTTAATTAATAGTTTAAAATAGTTTATTTTAATTCTACATTTAAGTTTAAATTTATTATAAGATAGGGATGTTGTAATTTTAATGTAAAGTTAGCGGGTTGTTAGGTTAAGGGGTTAATAGCTTAATTTAGTTTATGGTGATGTGGGGGGGGCTGGCGGTTTAGGGGTTAAAAGGTTTAGTTAGTGGTAGTGATGTGGGTGGCCAGAGGTTTAGGGGTTAATACTTTTATTTAGTTGTAGTGTGGTCGGGGAGCGGCGGGATAGGGATTAATACTTTTATTTAGTTGTGGTGGGGTCGAGGAGCGGCGGGATAGGGGTTAATACATTTTATTTAGTGGCGGCGATGTTGCGGCAGCAGATTAGGGGTGTTTAGACTCGGGGCTTATGTTAGGGTGTTAGGTGTAATTGTTACTGGTTTTCTACCATAGAAATCAATGGGATATCTGGCAGCATCAAACATAAGCTTTCGCTGCTTTCAGACTCACATTGATTCCTATGGCATCCGCGGCCTCCAGGGTGGCGGATTGAAAACCAGGTACGCTGGGCCAGAATAGCCGCAAGCGTACCGGTTATCTATCTGATAACTTTTAAAAAGTGTCAAATAGTGCCAAATGTGTATTCGGAACATCTGTAATGACGTAAGCACCGATCTGTGTCGGATTGAGACCTGCGGATCGTATGTTACGTCACAGATTTCAAATTTTGCCAGTCTGTAGGCTTTGATAACTAGGTCGAATCAAGCTCGTCACAATTACGCTGTAGAATTCCAGCGTATTTCAGGTTGACGGCTTGATAAATATCCCCCACAGTGCGAACTTAAATAAAAAAAAAAACTGCAGCTACTGACTTCTATGGGATATTATCATCATTTATATAAAAAACTTACTATAGTCTCTTTGTGAGGCTGCCTCCAATCACTGATTTCACCCCTTTATAACTTATCACCGGCAATCTTGATCGCTATGTGTATCTCTTTTAAACATAGTGCTATTGTGACAATACTTACAACATTGGGCCCTGTCTTTTTTTTGCCTCTTCTCTATTTTTATATGCATACCTTCTCTTTTTGCTATGTTGCTTATCTCTTACTCTCTATATGTCAAAGTTTTTTGTACCCTTCTTTCTCTACACTCCCCAAACTAGATCCTACCCCCTCGCTTGCAGCCGTTTCTTTGTAAAATTGTACTCCTCCTCACAATTGTATGGGTCCCTATGGCTAGGGGGAATATACTGTGTCCCTCTTTATTAACTTTAGATCATTGTATCCCTAGAGCAGAATGCATGATGAGTATATTGGCAAATCAGGTCTGTTCCCTCAAGCAGTCCGCCAGAATAGATTGATAGTGATATAGCAAAGCAAAGTTGAGTAATATTAAAGATGTCTCTAAAAATAGATATAGCCATTATAATCTGAACACATTAGACACAATACACTCTGTTAGACTGATACAGATCTTGAGAAATGGAACTGGATTACATAAATGGACTGTAATGACATTTTAGCAAGACTGGAGAATTGCAGATGGACAATGACTGAGGATATGAGAATGTAGGGATTGATAAATCAGACAGCAAATGTAAGTGTCATTGGTAAGAATATTTGTAATTTCTAGAATTCTTCCTATAACTGTCACAAAGAGATAAGTACATAATACTGCTACCTTGATTCACTGTGTATACAGAAGAATATATATATTTGAAGAGATAGTCCTATAATATATGTATGTATTTATATCTTAGTTACTATGTAGGGATTATTGATATTTGTAGTATACAAATCACAAATAATTAAATTATAATTCTCTGAACCTATAAGTGATGATAAATTTCAGACTTTAAGAATGTTACAAGGAAAAATATATTAGTGTACAAGAAAATCGGCATAATTATAATATATATATATATATATATATATATATATATATATATATATATATATATATATATATATATATATATATATATATATATACATACATATACATATATATATATAATAAAAGGATTTATAATCCTACTTGGTATCTTCTGATCCTCCGCCCCTCTAAATTCCCTCTTTTGGCTATGCTGTGGCATAGAAAGCAGTCCCATCCACTCAATACATAGTGGCCAATTTATCAAAGCGTCAATCTAGGCGCATTCGCGGGAGTCAATACACTCGTCAGACATCCTTATTTATTAAAAAGTCCAAAAGCACGTGCGTCAAGTCCGCTGCGATGAGCATCGAACTGTTGATAAATATTCAGCATGAGCATGGGACTGTTGATAAATAAGAGTCATCAATGTCGTGGATATTCTGTTTTCCCCACATTTATTCATACCATTTCATTACTGTCCTTGAGCAAGCACATTTCTCTAAAGCTAATCTTTTTTTTTTCTCATCTGTTAATGTCCAAGAAATAGCTAGTTTTATACCTGAACAAACAATAATATTTCATAGAAAGTTTTTTTTTTCTATTTATTTGTTATTTAAAAAAATCTGATATATGATATTTTCACATAAATGAATGTGTATTTGTATTTCTAGAAATCATGATATGACTATCTCATGTTTTTTTCTTTTTTTAAAATGATTAATAATGCTAGAATTTGTACATATATCTTTGCACATACTTGTATGTATATATATATATATATATATATATATATATATATATATATATATATATATGTTATGTCAGAAATATTTTGCAAGCATATTTACATGTCCCTGAAATCCTTTTTTTTGTTCTAAACAATGTTCTCTTTCATATCTCTGTGTTTATTCATACCACTATATGTATATATTGTAAATATATTATTATTCTGAGCAAGAATAATTGTGAATATAACATGTAATCAGAGTATCATATGTATTTATTTGCAAGCAATGGATATTTTAACAGCTGGGCCAGTTTTCTTTCTGCACCTGTGTATCACTTCCTGATTGCGGTCTAGTTTTAAACACCACTCCTACACAGGTGTTAAAATATGAGCTGGCATATAAGATGACATTTCTTAATGGAAATGAAATTCAAGAGAAGGATGAAAAACACTGAAAATAGCATGACAATAAAGTGGTGATTTGAGCTATCAGTTTAAGATTATATTGAATGAAATCATCATTCGATTATTAAAATCATTCTCAAAAATATTACACTGTGGGGTTCTAAAGACCGCTGCTCCATAATAAATTTACCCCTGTGTGTCCTAATGTCATCATCATCAATGATTATCTTTAATACTAATTTCACATAATTTCACATATACATACTTTCAATGTATACAAATGGCACTTACAAGTTCTGATGAGTGATCAATGACACTCTTATCGAGCAATTTGATTTGCTAGTGATAGTAGAACATGTATATTTTAAATCAGATTGGCTAATTTCATTAATCATGTGATTTGCATTTCCCAATAAAAAGTGGTGTAAGATTTTAATAGTTTGTGGGTTTTTTAGGAATTTGTGTATTGCATCCAATTTGGTGTGAAGTATTGCGTCCAATTTGGTGCGAAGTATTGCGTCCAAATTGGTGTGAAGTGTAGAGTGGGACTTGATATTCCATGCGTTAAACATGGTGCAAATAGATTTATCCTAAAAAGGATGTTAGCTATATTATGTAATGTATTTATTTAATTTATATCCCTACATATACAAGTGCTGATGCCAGACAGACATTACCTGTCATTATAGGTGGTTTAGTCTTTATAAACATACATGGAAGGCTAAAATAATGGAAAAACAAATAAGAATAATTAAGAATAAACCAAAGATTTCTAGAAATGCTTTTGAAATTAATCTGTCCCTTGAAATTGCATGTGATTATTATATTGTTATTTAACATATTATTTAGATACTGAACATGCATCTTTGTTGGTTGTTTTAATCAACTTTCTAATTTACTTTTATTTTCTAATATGTCTCATTCTCTTGCAGCATCAAACATAACCTTTCTGTGTTTTCCGACTCCCATTGATTTCTATGGCATTCGTGGCCTCAAGGGTGACGGTTTGAAGGATAAGTATGCTGCGTCGGAATAGATGCGAGTGTATCTGTTGAATGTTTACTAAATTGGCAAGAGAGTCAAATAGAGTAGAATGTGACAGCGGATACGGCGGATCAACTTTGCGACTAATTTGAAGCGGAATTCAAGCGTATTATCAGTTAAAGCATTGATAAATCGGCCCTATAGGCTTCCTAAGGGCTATCAAAAAGGGCTGTACTTTAAAAGTGTCATATGAAACACACACTGATTGGATGTTCAAATTGTAATAAAAAAAAAAAGAGTTCATCCCAGTGGGCCAGCATAACATTGTAATAGAAGCATTACTACAGGCATGGATTTAACCCTTTTCACAGATAGATTAAAAAAAATAGTACATACTTTTGTAACGGCAAATATTACATTTATGGCATTTGATTAGCTAAAGTTTGCCATCACTTTAACCCAGAGTCTCTGTTAAAATGTTAGCAAATAAATACAAATTCCGATCTACAGCAACATGATATGAAACTTACTATTGCAAATGTCAGAAATGATTAGGCATTTAATAATTTTGTATTTGGCATTTGTTTTACATACAAATGGCAAATATGGACACAGGCAGTGGCATTCAGCTATTTCTGCTGTTTGATTTATTTTTGTGAAAGTGTAACACACATATCTGGATTTGCACAGATGTCTGTGTGTTGCACTTTCACATGAATAAATCCAGCACTAAAAATACGAATGCTGCTGCCTGTGGACATATTCGGAATTAATTTGTAAAATGATACAAAATGATGCCCATGTCTAGAGATTATATTATCAAATTGTACAGTGCTGATATACAAACATTTCAACAAAATTATCTCTATAAATTTTGCTTGAGTTCTATCACTGGTTCTAAATGGCACCAGAGTTTAAGGGCTAGATTTATCAACGCTGAGGCGTACAGGGGCGCGTATACGCGCCCCTGTACGCCTCAGCTCGCCTATGGCGGGGCGAAATTACCCGCAGGTAATTAACATTGCACACGAGCGCAATTTTGCGCTCGCGTGCAATCCCGCACCCTGCCCGCGCACAGCCAATCACGCGCGGGCAGGAGCTGTCAATCTCCTCTGTCGGACTCGACCGAGGAGATTGAATTTTCACCACAATAGAGGTGGCGTAGATGTTATGCTTGATAAATCCCAGAAAGTTCTTGAGAGAACTTGCTGCCGTAGGGGCTTAATAAATCTAGCCCTTTGTGCTCTATTTCCAAGACAATTTGCAAGTTGAGTTGTTAAGTTTTTTTTGCTGTAGGCCTGTCTAAACTTTTCTTATGACACCATATTAAGAATATTTATCCCAAAACACTGCTGAATTTATTAATTTAATTTATTTATTGCTTTGTAGTCTTCTATGTAGATTACAACAGAGAGACTAAAATGACTCACTATACACAGCAATTGCCAAGTCCATGTTAGTCACTTATTTTTACAGTTCTTTCCCTGCTTCTGTAATAGGTGATAAATAAAAGTGAATTAAAAATCTGCAATGAATAATCACTGGTTATGCAAACACAAAATAAGGCAATCTTTCTTGCAAAGAATAAAAATAGTATCAATAAATATACAAACAATACATGCATAAGTGCAAATTGAAAACCATATACATACAATAAATAATATTGAATTTCATGCATTTAAAACATATTTACAAAACAGTTAATCTATAAATGAATTCCTCTGAGAATAAAGGACCATAATACATTAATTTAATGTCTTGTTTTATGAAGTAAGAATAAATTAATCAATATAAGGGTGGTAATGTTTAAATATTTTACAGAGTATGCAACATATATTTTAATTATTGTAATATATTTTCTGTTTTACTAGCTGTTATTAAGATATATAGAGATAGCTCCTTTTTCTAATAGATGCAAATTATACTGATCTCTTTGTATCTTTATTGTTAATGTATGCAATGTCATGTTCCATTTTTCATTAGTCCTTAGAGATTTATTGTTTGCTAATTTCATTAAAATGCATTTGTTTTATTTTCTACAAGGGAACTCAGATTTATTTTTTATAGATTTAGGATCTTTTATAGATCATAGTTATATTACTTTTTGACTCACTGTTTAGTTACGACACAGTTTTTTAAATAAGCACTGGTACCCTTATGAAACACATTCCACTTGATTCATCATTTGCTATTACACACAGAAGTGATAAAAGAAGCCAATAATTAATTTAGCACTCAACACCTTTTAATACAAAACCTTAATAATTCACAATTGCCTCCAATCACAGCTTCTGGCCCCATTCCCTATAACACTGGTACCTATATTACATAGGCATCCCATTTATATCCCTTTAACACTAAACCTGACTTCCCCCAATGTAAATATAAATAAATCTTATTCTCCCCTAAAGTAATTAGCCATATATGTTACTTTCCCAGACCTCCAAAGTGCAGTTAACGCTAACCCTGACCTTCCTCTACCACTAATAACCCAACCATTACCCTGTGCCTAAGCTATTATGCCAAAAAACAGCCTTGTTCCATCTGTAATAACACCTGAACAAATATAGTTCTTTGACTCAATGCAAATAGTCCTCTACAAAAAAAACCTCTCCCATTACAAATCCCCCAACACCTTACCTCCCCTACAAAATCTAAGACCTCAAATTAAAAAAGGTCCTCAATTTAACATTTAACACTTACCTGAAGTTAGAGGATAGAACCACAACACCTACCTGAAGCTAGAGGATAGAACCCCAACACTTACCTGAAGTTAGAGGATAGAACCACAAGGAAGAAGTCTGAGTATTAACAATAAGAGGACCTGCTGCTTCTGGCCAAGAAAGGCTGAAGAATAAAGATGATTTAAGTCTTCATGGTAGGGATATCCATTGGTCTCTAATTTATGTTTAACACTTTTTCACTTTATGATTGTTATGACTTTGTTGATGATGATGATAATGATGATTATTATTATTATAATTTAACTTGTTGGTTAGGTTTAAAAGGGCCTAGGTGTTGGGGACATGCTTGTATTCGGGAGGGTATGGATAGATGCAAGTTACAGATGGAGGCCAAAATAAGAGGATTTGTAAGGTTTTATGGGATATTACTCTGAGACAGGCTCATGGTTAGATTTATCTAATGTAACCGGTAGCAACAATTCTGTTTTGCTGAGTTTCACATTTTTAGAACTGTTTTTGTCTTGTGCTTTATTTGTGTAATGACTTAAGTTATTCACACCACTCCTCCTCAACTATACACCACTTCTCACCTGCTTCCCACATTTTCCTTTGCTGTACTTTAACAAAAACTCCTTCAATCTCTCAGACACTTTTTCTTTATTATTCTTAACACCTAGGTTTCCATGGAACCAGTAATCTTTAACTAATAATGTTTTATGTAGATTTATATTAACATATGTTTTCATTATTTAGATTTTTCATAATGTATTTAAAGTAAACCTCTGAAAAAATAATAATGCTAACCATAATAATTGCAATAATAATAACATACAGTTAGATTATGAGTTATGCGCGCTATAGGGTTTTAATGAACGCAACAAAAGTTGCGTTATTTTACCCTCTATAGCGCAGTCATTACAAGTTTTGAAACAGCCGGCTTGTGGCTCCATCCCGCACAAAATACAAGCGCTGTTTTGATGTGCTCATGCACGCTTTCCCCATAAACATCAATGTGGAGAGCGGGTTAGAAAAAAAACTAACACCTGCGATCGCGGAATTAAAAGCTCCTTAACATAAGTTATTAACCCCTATTCCCTCGCACCGCAACATCGCCCACACTATAATAAATCTATTGGCCCCTATTCCGCCACTCCCCGACATCGCTTACAACTAAATAAAGCTATTAACCCCTAAACCTCTGGCCTCCCTCTGGCCTCCCACATCACTACCACTAAATAAACCTATTAACCCCTAAACCGCCAGCCCCCCACATTGCAACAATCTAAATTAAACTATTAACCCCTAAACCTAACCCTAACGTAACCCTAACCCTTAATCTAACACCCCTTAACTTTAAAATAATTAAAATAAAGCTAAATTAAAGTTACAATTATTAACTAAATAATACCGATTTAAAACTAAACACATACTTACCTGTGAAATAAAACCTTAGCTAGCTACAATATAATAGACAAAGGAAGATTCAGGAGTCCCAGTTATAAAAGAAATCCAACGAACTTAATTTGTGAAAAAACAATAAAAATAAGTAGTGACACCAGCAAAGTAACAGAGAAACAGCTGGTCCTACTAGTTTCGGCTAGTTGCTGTAATCTAAGACCTACTGTGTACTACAACAAGGGCGTTTAAAAGTAGTGCTCTGCACAGTTATTGGCTACTGGGAATACAATAATTAACTCCCACTTAACCCATGATTGAACAAATAACGTATGGGGTATTATAAGCAAAAGTAACATTAATTACAATTTGACTGACATGTTAAGAATACATCACATAAATGCAGATATATATATACACACTTGTTGGTTATATAGTTATATTGTAGCTAACTTAGGTTTTATTTTTATTTCTCAGGTAAGTTTGTATTAATTTTAACTAGGTTAGACTAGTTAGTAAATAACTATTAACTATTTACTACCTACCTAGTTAAAATAAATACAAACTTACCTGTGAAATAAAACCTAAGCTGCCTTACACAAAAACCTACCATTACAAAAAATAACAAACACTAAAATGATAAAAAAACAAACAAAAAAACACCATTACAAAAAATAACAAATTAAATTATCCAAAATAATAAAAATGATTCCTATTCTAATACCCTTTTAAAAAAATAAAAATCCCAACACAAAATAAAAAACCCTAATCTGTAATAAACTACCAAGGGCCCTTAAAAGGGCCTTTTGTAGGGCATTGCCCTAAAGAAATCAGCTCTTTTCCTACAAAAAGAAAAACAAACACCCCCTAACAGTATATAAACCCCCACCCCCCAAACACACAAAATAAAAATAAAGTAAAACTACAACGCCTCATAGAATGGTCCGACAACTCGGTACACAAAGCTTGGGTGTGTCTTGAAGGACAAATCTTTAACTTAAATAACGTGGGCACACTTGCATGGACACCACCCCCGCAACGTCCTAGATAACTAAATAAGTACACATTGACAGCGGAGGTGCTCAGAGAGTGGGACAGGACTGTAAACACCAGTACACACCTTTCCAACAGATACTCACCTCTGCTGTCCATCATAGAAAACCCAAAACTCCCATACTCCTACATAGGAACACGCCTGAGTAAACCATACAGCCTTAATGGCTTGTTGCACTTTGCAATTGACAAAGGGAAACGGTACTCACAGCAGGATATGGCAGAGAAATGTGGTGACATATTCTCTTCCTGGTTGAGAAACAACCAACTTCTACACTACCTCACTCACCACAAACACAAGGGACACTTCGCTCACCGCTTTCTAACACCTATGCACATTTGATAAGCCACTAAGACACTTAATATCCCTGGTTTATAAATTGCTACTCCTGCCCCCAGACACACCTCTGCCAACCTACATTTTAGCATGGAACAGATACCTCATTAAGGAAATAGACAACAATGCTTGAACTAGGTCCTTTAAGCTTGCAAAGGACTTATCAGTCTCCGCTTCTGTTCAAGAAATACACCTAAAATTAACCTGTAGATGGTATTTAACGCCGTCAAGGTTGCATAGATGCTTTCCAACAACCAGCCCTATGTGTTGGAGGGATTGCGGTGAACATGGTATGCTCCTGCACATATGGTGGTCATGCCAAAAATTGACGGAATATTGGAGTAGAGTGACGAGCCTCATGTCAGACAAATTACAAATTGCTATTCCAAATACTCCAGAGGTGACTCTGCTCTTCCTTCTACCAAAAATCCATGCAGCACACACACAGGCCCTACTGTTGATCATGCTCACAGGAGCTAAAAAGCTAATCCCCAGAAATTGGAAAACAGAGGCTATTCCAACAATTGAGGAATGGGTCTCTGCAGATGATGAACTGCTCCTCTTAGAAAGGTTCCACTATTTCAAAATCAACCAAATCACTAGCCACGAGTTGATGTTGACCACATGGAAGGGCGCTTCCATGTAAATATTACCGGCTGAGGAAAGACATAAAATGTACAGGACCCCTCCCCCTTCTTCCCTTCCCTGTCTTTTTGCTCTTTCTTTCTTTCATTTTGTTTTATTTTGTTTTGTTTTGTCTTTTCTTTTGACACACAATGCCATGTTGATGATAGTGCAATATAAACTACCAGTAAAAAATGTTAAAATGTTAAAAACAAAGCAAGCTCTGTATGCTAAGATGTTGTACCCAGATATGTTAAGTTGAACCAACTAACCGAAGAACGAAGCAACATCAATCTGCTTTTATTGTATCAACTGTCTGATTAGATCGCCTATGATATTATCTTCTGCAACATTTGGAGATTAACAAAGACAAAGAGCAGTAAGCAGAAAATGTATTGCATTGTTTATTTCTCTTGTGTACATGTAATTATTCCTTTTTGACTCAATAAAGCTTGTTCATAAAAAAGGGGTAGCATATCAACATACCCATATTAAAATGTGATAAGGGGAAAAAAAAGAAATTAAAAAAAATAAAGTAAAACCTAATCTACCCATTGCCCTGAAAAGGGCATTTGTATGGGCATTTCCCTTAAAAGGGCATTCATTTTATGAAATGCCCAAACCCTAATATAAAAATAAAAACCCACCCCAAAACAAAAAAAAACATTACACAAAATAACAAATAAATTATCAGAAATAATAAAAATTATTCCTATTCTAATACCCATTTAAAAAACAAAAAAAACAAAATAAAAGAAACCTAATCTAGAATAAACTACCAATAGCCCTTAAAAGGGCCTTCTGTAGGGCATTGCCCTAAGTTAAACTGCTCTTTTACCTGAAAAAAATACAAAAACCCACTAAAATTACAACCCCCCCAAACCCACAAAATAAAAAAATAAAAACTAGCTAAAAAACCTGAAAAGGGCATTTGTATGGGAATCCCCTTATTTGAACAGCCAATAGGATTTTTGCAGCCCTAATTCCTATTGGCTAATTAAAAGTTTTCAGCCAATAGGAATGCAATGGTACCCCCAGTATAAAAGGGGTACCTTGCATTTCAATCCTCAGTGTGCAGCGGACGATCGCATGAAGAGGACCTCCATGTCGATCGATAGACCTCCGCCTGGACCTCCATCTTGGACCTCAGCCTGGGACCTTCGTCTGGACCTCAGCCTCTGTGCATTGCCGGTCCACCTCCACAGGGATGAAAAAGATGCCAGTTCTGCGATGGATGAAGATGGATCTGCCTGAATGAAGATCCCGCCGGGATGAAGATCGTTCAAGCAGGACTTCAACAACTGTGAGTACCTAAAGAGGGGTTAGTGTTAGTTTTTTTTTAAGGTTTTTTGGGGTGTTTCTTTTTAGTTTAGGGTGGGCACTCTTAAAAGAGCTGAATTCCCTTTTCAGGGCAATGCCCATATAAATGCCCTTTTCAGGGCAATGGGTAGATAAGGTTTTATGTTGGATAATTCATTTAGTATTTTGTGCAATGTTTTTTTTTTTTGGGTTGGGTTTTTATTTTTAGATTAGGGGTTGAGCATTTAATAAAAGAGCTGAATGCCCTTTTAAGGGGAGGAAAAAAGAGCTGAATGCCCTTTTAAGGGAAATGCCCATACAAATGCCCTTTTCAGGGCAATGGATAGATTAGATTTTATGTTATTTTTATTTTGTGTGCTTGGGGGGTGGGGTTTATATACTGTTAGGGGGTGTTTGTTTTTCTTTTGTAGGAAAAGAGCTGGTTTCTTTAGGGCAATGCCCTACAAAAGGCCCTTTTAAGGGCCCTTGTTAGTTTATTATAGATTAGGGTTTTTATTTTGGGGTGGGTTTTTTATTTTTTTAAAGGGTAAAAGAATAGGAATAATTTTTATTATTTTGGATAATTTTGGCCTAGATTTAGAGTTGGGCGGTAGCCATGAAAACCAGCGTTAGAGGCTCCTAATGCTGGTTTTTACCGCCCTCTGGTATTTGGAGCCAGTCATTAAAGGGTCTAACGCTCACTTTCCAGCCGCAACTTTTCCATACCGCAGATCCCCTTACGTCATTTGCGTATCCTATCTTTTCAATAGGATCTTTCTAACGCCGGTATTTAGAGTCATGGCTGAAGTGAGCGTTAGAAATCTAACGACAAAACTCCAGCTGCAGAAAAAGTCAGTAGTTAAGAGCTTTCTGGGCTAACGCCGGTTTATAAAGCTCTACACTAACACCCATAAACTACCTATGTACCCCTAAACCGAGGTCCCCCCACATCGCCGCCACTTGATTCAATTTTTTTAACCCCAAATCTGCCGATCGCCACCTACGTTATACTTATGTACCCCTAATCTGCTGCCAATAACACCACCGACCACTATATTATATTTATTAACCCCTAATCTGCCCCCCACAATGTCGTCGCCACCTACCTACAATTATTAACCCCTAATCTGCCGACCGGAGCTCACCGCTAGTATAATAAATGTATTAACCCCTAATCCGCCTCACTCCCGCCTCAATAACCCTATAATAAATAGTATTAACCCCTAATCTGCCCTCCCTAACATCGCCGACAGCTAACTTCAAGTATTAACCCCTAATCTGCCGATCGGAGCTCACCGCTACTCTAATAAATTGTTTAACCCCTTAAACTAATTCTAACCCTAACACTAACACCCCCCTAAGTTAAATATAATTTTTATCTAACAAAATAAATTAAACCTTTTTAAATAAATTATTCCTATTTAAATCTAAATACTTACCTGTAAAATAAATCCTAATATAGCTACAATATAAATTATAATTATATCTTAGCTATTTTAGGATTAATATTTATTTTACAGGCAACTTTGTAATTATTTTAACCAGGTACAATAGCTATTAAATAGTTAAGAACTATTTAATAGCTACCTAGTTAAAATAATTACAAAATTACCTGTAAAATAAATCCTAACCTAAGTTACAATTAAACCTAACACTACACTAGCAATAAATTAATTAAATAAAATACCTACAATTATCTACAATTAAACCTAACACTACACTATCAATAAATTAATTAAATACAATATCTACAAATAAATACAATTAAATAAACTAACTAAAGTACAAAAAATAAAAAAGAACTAAGTTACAAAAAATAAAAAAATATTTACAAACATTAGAAAAATATTACAACAATTTTAAACTAATTACACCTACTCTAAGCCCCCTAATAAAATAACAAACCCCCCCCCCCAAAAAAAATGCCCTACCCTATTCTAAATTAAAAAAGTTCAAAGCTCTTTTACCTTACCAGCCCTGAAAAGGGCCATTTGCGGGGCATGCCCCAAAGAATTCAGCTCTTTTGCCTGTAAAAAAAAAAAAAATACAATACCCCCCCCCAACATTACAACCCACCACCCACATACCCCTAATCTAACCCAAACCCCCCTTAAATAAACCTAACACTAAGCCCCTGAAGATCTTCCTACCTTATCTTCACCTCGCCGGGTATCACCACCGATCGTTCCTGGCTCCTAAATCTTCATCCAACCCAAGCGGGGGCTGGCGATCCATAATCCTGCGGCTGAAGAGGTCCAGAAGAGGCTCCAAAGTCTTCGTCCTATCCGGGAAGAAGAGGCGATCCAGACCGGCAACCATCTTGATCCAAGCGGCATCTTCTATCTTGATCCGATGAGGAACGGCTCCATCGTGAAGACCTCCAGCGCGGATCAATCTTCTTCCTCCGACGTCCAACTGAAGAATGATGGTTCCTTTAAGGGACGTCATCCAAGATGGCGTCCCTCGAATTAAGGTAGGAAAATTCTGATTGGCTGATGGAATCAGCCAATCAGAATCAAGTTCAATCCGATTGGCTGATCCAATTAGCCAATCAGATTGAGCTTGCATTCTATCGGCTGTTCCGACCAGCCAATAAAATGCGAGCTTAATCTGATTGGCTGACTTTAGTTAGTTTATTTAATTGTATTTATTTGTAGATATTGTATTTAATTAATTAATTTATTGATAGTGTAGTGTTAGGTTTAATTGTAGATAATTGTAGGTATTTTATTTAATTTATTTATTGATAGTGTAGTGTTAGGTTTAATTGTAACTTAGGTTAGGATTTATTTTACAGGTAATTTTGTAATTATTTTATCTATTTTAGCTATTAAATAGTTCTTAACTATTTAATAGCTATTGTACCTGGTTAAAATAAATACAAAGTTACCTGTAAAATAAATATTAATCCTAAAATAGCTATAATATAATTATAATTTATATTGTAGCTATATTAGGGTTTATTTTACAGGTAAGTATTTAGCTTTAAATAGGAATAATTTATTTAATAAGAGTTAATTTATTTCGTTAGATTTAAATTATATCTAATTTAGGGGGGTGTTAGGGTTAGGGTTAGACTTAGCTTTAGGGGTTAATCCATTTATTACAGTAGCGGCGAGATTCGGTCGGCAGATTAGGGGTTAATAATTAAAGTTAGGTGTCTGCAATGTTAGGGAGGGCAGATTAGGGGTTAATACTATTTATTATAGGGTTATTGAGGCGGGGGTGAGGCGGATTAGGGGTTAATAACTTTATTATAGTAGCGGTGCGGTCCGCTCGGCAGATTAGGGGTTAATAAATATAATATAGGGGTCGGCGGTGTTAGGGGCAGCAGATTAGGGGTACATAGGGATAATGTAGGTAGCGGCGGTTTACGGAGCGGCAGATTAGGGGTTAAAAAAAATATGCAGGTGTCAGCGATAGTGGGGGCGGCAGATTAGGGGTTAATAAGTGTAAGGTTAGGGGTGTTTAGACTCGGGGTACATGTTAGGGTGTTAGGTGCAGACGTAGGAAGTGTTTCCCCATAGAAAACAATGGGGCTGCGTTAGGAGCTGAACGCAGATTTTTTGCAGGTGTTAGGTTTTTTTTCAGCTCAAACTGCCCCATTGTTTTCTATGGGGGAATCGTGCACGAGCACGTTTTTGAAGCTGGCCGCGTCCGTAAGCACCGCTGGTATCTAGAGTTGCAGTGGCGTTAAATTATGCTCTATGCTCCCTTTTTGGAGCCTAACGCACTGAAAACACAGCCATTCGGTGAACTCTAAATACCAGCGGTATTTAAAAGGTGCGGGGGGGAAAAAAGCACGCGTAGCTAACGCACCCCTTTGGCCGCAGAACTCTAAATCTAGGCGTTTGTTATTTTTTGTAATGGTAGTTTTTTTTATTTTTTGTAATTTTAGTGTTTGTTATTTTTTTGTAATGGTAGGTTTTTGTAATGTTAGGTTTTAGTGTAAGGCAGCTTAGGTTTTATTTCACAGGTAAGTTTATATTTATTTTTCAACTAGGTAGTTAGTAAATAGTTAATAACTATTTACTAACTAGTCTACCTAGTTAAAATAAATACAAACTTACCTGTGAAATAAAAATAAAACCTAATTTAGCTACAATATAACTATTAGTTATTTTGAGCTAGCTTAGGTTTTATTTCACAGGCAAGTATGTATTTAGTTAATAATTGTAACTTTAATTTAGCTGTATTTTAATTATGTTAAAGTTAGGGAGTGTTAGGTTTAGGGTTACGGTTAGGGTTACGTTAGGGTTAGGGGTTAATAGTTTAATTTAGGTTGTTGTGATGTGGGGGGGCTGGCGGTTTAGGGGTTAATAGGTTTATTTAGTGGTAGTGATGTGGGAGGCCAGAGCTTTAGGGGTTAATAGCTTTATTTAGTGGCAGCGATGTTGGGGAGTGGCGGAATAGGGGTTTATAGATTTAGTATAGTGTGGGCGATGTTGCGGTGCGAGGGAATCGCTTTTAATTCCGCGATCGCAGGTGTTAGTTTTTTTTCTAACCCGCTCTCCACATTGATGTTTATGGGGAAAGCGTGCATGGGGTTAATAGGTTTAATATATTTGCGGCGGTGTCAGGGAGCAGTGGAATAAATTTTATTAGTGGCGGCGATGTTGGAAGTGGCAGATTAGGGGGTTAATAATTTTGATACAGTGTTTGCGATGCGGGAGGGCCTCGGTTTAGGGGTTAATAGGTAGTATATGGGTGTTAGTGTACTTTGTGACAGTTTAGTTATGAGTTTTATGTAACAGTTTTGTAGCGTAAAACTCATAACTACTGCTCTCAGATTGCGAAATGGATCTTGTCGGTATAGGCTGGAGCGCAAGCTTTTTAGCTTCACCGCAAAACTTGTAATGGCTGCGCTATGGAAGTCCCATGAAAAAAACATAATTTATGTAAGAACTTACCTGATAAATTCATTTCTTTCATATTAGCAAGAGTCCATGAGCTAGTGACGTATGGGATATACATTCCTACCAGGAGGGGCAAAGTTTCCCAAACCTCAAAATGCCTATAAATACACCCCTCACCACACCCACAATTCAGTTTAACGAATAGCCAAGAAGTGGGGTGATAAAAAAGTGCGAAAGCATATAAAATAAGGAATTGGAATAATTGTGCTTTATACAAAAATCATAACCACCACAAAAAAAAAAAAGGGCGGGCCTCATGGACTCTTGCTAATATGAAAGAAATGAATTTATCAGGTAAGTTCTTACATAAATTATGTTTTCTTTCATGTAATTAGCAAGAGTCCATGAGCTAGTGACGTATGGGATAATGATTACCCAAGATGTGGATCTTTCCACACAAGAGTCACTAGAGAGGGAGGGATAAAATAAAGACAGCCAATTCCTGCTTAAAATAATCCACACCCAAAATAAAGTTTAATGAAAAACATAAGCAGAAGATTCAAACTGAAACCGCTGCCTGAAGTACTTTTCTACCAAAAACTGCTTCAGAAGAAGAAAATACATCAAAATGGTAGAATTTAGTAAAAGTATGCAAAGAGGACCAAGTTGCTGCTTTGCAAATCTGATCAACCGAAGCTTCATTCCTAAACGCCCAGGAAGTAGAAACTGACCTAGTAGAATGAGCTGTAATCCTCTGAGGCGGAGATTTACCCGACTCAACATAGGCAAGATGAATTAAAGATTTCAACCAAGATGCCAAAGAAATGGCAGAAGCTTTCTGGCCTTTTCTAGAACTGGAAAAGATAACAAATAGACTAGAAGTCTTTCGGAAAGACTTAGTAGCTTCAACATAATATTTCAAAGCTCTAAAAACATCCAAAGAATGCAACGATTTCTCTTTAGAATTCTTAGGATTAGGACATAATGAAGGAACCACAATTTCTCTACTAATGTTGTTGGAATTCACAACCTTAGGTAAAAATTGAAAAGAAGTTCGCAACACCGCCTTATCCTGATGAAAAATCAGAAAAGGAGACTCACAAGAAAGAGCAGATAATTCAGAAACTCTTCTGGCAGAAGAGATGGCCAAAAGGAACAAAACTTTCCAAGAAAGTAATTTAATGTCCAAAGAATGCATAGGTTCAAACGGAGGAGCTTGAAGAGCTCCCAGAACCAAATTTAAACTCCAAGGAGGAGAAATTGACTTAATGACAGGTTTTATACGAACCAAAGCTTGTACAAAACAATGAATATCAGGAAGAATAGCAATCTTTCTGTGAAAAAGAACAGAAAGAGCAGAGATTTGTCCTTTCAAGGAACTTGCGGACAAACCCTTATCTAAACCATCCTGAAGAAACTGTAAAATTCTCGGTATTCTAAAAGAATGCCAAGAAAAATGATGAGAAAGACACCAAGAAATATAAGTCTTCCAGACTCTATAATATATCTCTCTAGATACAGATTTACGCGCCTGTAACAAAGTATTAATCACAGAGTCAGAGAAACCTCTTTGACCAAGAATCAAGCGTTCAATCTCCATACCTTTAAATTTAAGGATTTCAGATCCTGATGGAAAAAAGGACCTTGCGACAGAAGGTCTGGTCTTAACGGAAGAGTCCACGGTTGGCAAGAGGCCATCCGGACAAGATCCGCATACCAAAACCTGTGAGGCCATGCCGGAGCTACCAGCAGAACAAACGAGCATTCCTTCAGAATCTTGGAGATTACTCTTGGAAGAAGAACTAGAGGCGGAAAGATATAGGCAGGATGATACTTCCAAGGAAGTGATAATGCATCCACTGCCTCCGCCTGAGGATCCCGGGATCTGGACAGATACCTGGGAAGTTTCTTGTTTAGATGAGACGCCATCAGATCTATTTCTGGAAGATCCCACATTTGAACAATCTGAAGAAATACCTCTGGGTGAAGAGACCATTCGCCCGGATGCAACGTTTGGCGACTGAGATAATCCGCTTCCCAATTGTCTATACCTGGGATATGAACCGCAGAAATTAGACAGGAGCTGGATTCCGCCCAAACCAAAATCCGAGATACTTCTTTCATAGCCAGAGGACTGTGAGTCCCTCCTTGATGATTGATGTATGCCACAGTTGTGACATTGTCTGTCTGAAAACAAATGAACGATTCTCTCTTCAGAAGAGGCCAAAACTGAAGAGCTCTGAAAATTGCACGGAGTTCCAAAATATTGATCGGTAATCTCACCTCCTGAGATTCCCAAACTCCTTGTGCCGTCAGAGATCCCCACACAGCTCCCCAACCTGTGAGACTTGCATCTGTTGAAATTACAGTCCAGGTCGGAAGCACAAAAGAAGCCCCCTGAATTAAACGATGGTGATCTGTCCACCACGTTAGAGAGTGTCGAACAATCGGTTTTAAAGATATTAATTGAAATATCTTTGTGTAATCCTTGCACCATTGATTCAGCATACAGAGCTGAAGAGGTCGCATGTGAAAACGAGCAAAGGGGATCGCGTCTGATGCAGCAGTCATAAGACCTAGAATTTCCATGCATAAGGCTACCGAAGGGAATGATTGTGACTGAAGGTTTCGACAAGCTGAAATCAATTTTAGACGTCTCTTGTCTGTTAAAGACAGAGTCATGGACACTGAATCTATCTGGAAACCCAGAAAGGTTACCCTTGTCTGAGGAATCAATGAACTTTTTGGTAAATTGATCCTCCAACCATGATCTTGAAGAAACAACACAAGTCGATTCGTATGAGATTCTGCTAAATGTAAAGACTGAGCAAGTACCAAGATATCGTCCAAATAAGGAAATACCACAATACCCTGTTCTCTGATTACAGACAGAAGGGCACCGAGAACCTTTGTAAAAATTCTTGGAGCTGTAGCTAGGCCAAACGGCAGAGCCACAAACTGGTAATGCTTGTCCAGAAAAGAGAATCTCAGGAACTGATAATGATCTGGATGAATCGGAATATGCAGATATGCATCCTGTAAATCTATTGTGGACATATAATGCCCTTGCTGAACAAAAGGCAAGATAGTCCTTACAGTTACCATCTTGAACGTTGGTATCCTTACATAACGATTCAATATTTTTAGATCCAGAACTGGTCTGAAGGAATTCTCCTTCTTTGGTACAATGAAGAGATTTGAATAAAACCCCATCCCCTGTTCCGGAACTGGAACTGGCATAATTACTCCAGCCAACTCTAGATCTGAAACACAATTCAGAAATGCTTGAGCTTTCACTGGATTTACTGGGACAAGGGAAAGAAAAAATCTCTTTGCAGGAGGTCTCATCTTGAAACCAATTCTGTACCCTTCTGAAACAATGTTCTGAATCCAAAGATTGTGAACAGAATTGATCCAAATTTCTTTGAAAAAACGTAACCTGCCCCCTACCAGCTGAGCTGGAATGAGGGCCGCACCTTCATGTGGACTTAGAAGCAGGCTTTGCCTTTCTAGCAGGCTTGGATTTATTCCAGACTGGAGATGGTTTCCAAACTGAAACTGCTCCTGAGGATGAAGGATTAGGCTTTTGTTCTTTGTTGAAACGAAAGGAACGAAAACGATTATTAGCCCTGTTTTTACCCTTAGATTTTGTATCCTGTGGTAAAAAAGTTCCTTTCCCACCAGTAACAGTTGAGATAATAGAATCCAACTGAGAACCAAATAATTTGTTACCCTGGAAAGAAATGGAAAGTAGAGTTGATTTAGAAGCCATATCAGCATTCCAAGTTTTAAGCCATAAAGCTCTTCTAACTAAAATAGCTAGAGACATAAACCTGACATCAACTCTGATAATATCAAAAATGGCATCACAGATAAAATTATTAGCATGCTGAAGAAGAATAATAATATCATGAGAATCATGATCTGTTACTTGTTGCGCTAAAGTTTCCAACCAAAAAGTTGAAGCTGCAGCAACATCAGCCAATGATATAGCAGGTCTAAGAAGATTACCTGAACACAGATAAGCTTTTCTTAGAAAGGATTCAATTTTCCTATCTAAAGGATCCTTAAACGAAGTACCATCTGACGTAGGAATAGTAGTACGTTTAGCAAGGGTAGAAATAGCCCCATCAACTTTAGGGATTTTGTCCCAAAATTCTAATCTGTCAGACGGCACAGGATATAATTGCTTAAAACGTTTAGAAGGAGTAAATGAATTACCCAATTTATCCCATTCTTTGGAAATTACTTCAGAAATAGCATTAGGAACAGGAAAAACTTCTGGAATAACCACAGGAGATTTAAATACCTTATCTAAACGTTTAGAATTAGTATCAAGAGGACCAGAATCCTCTATTTCTAAAGCAATTAGTACTTCTTTAAGTAAAGAACGAATAAATAAAATAAATAATAATAAATGATGTTCATTTAAAAATTCATCTGTAGGGAGAGAAGTTTTAAAAGATTTTTTACGTTTACTAGAAGGAGAAATAACAGACATAGCCTTCTTGATGGATTCAGAAACAAAATCTCTTATGTTATCAGGAACATTCTGCACCTTAGATGTTGACGGAACTACAACAGGCAATGGTACTTTACTAAAGGAAATATTATCTGCATTAACAAGTTTGTCATGACAATTAATACAAACAACAGCCGGAGGAATAGCTACCAAAAGTTTACAGCAGATACACTTAGCTTTGGTAGATCCAGCACTAGACAGCGATTTTCCTGTAGTATCTTCTGACTCAGATGCAACGTGGGACATCTTGCAATATGTAAGAGAAAAAACAACATATAAAGCAAAATTGATCAAATTCCTTAAATGACAGTTTCAGGAATGGGAAAAAATGCCAAAGAACAAGCTTCTAGCAACCAGAAGCAATGAAAAATGAGACTGAAATAATGTGGAGACAAAAGCGACGCCCATATTTTTTAGCGCCAAATAAGACGCCCACACAAGAATGACGCAATAAAATGAAGCATTTTCAGCCCCCGCGAGCCTAACAGCCCACAGGGAAAAAAGAGTAAAATTTTTGAAGGTAAGAAAAAAATGATTAATTCAAATGCATTATCCCAAATATGAAACTGACTGTCTGAAAAATAAGGAATGTTGAACATTCTGAGTCAAGGCAAATAAATGTTTGAATACATATATTTAGAACTTTATAAACAAAGTGCCCAACCATAGCTTAGAGTGTCACAGAAAATAAGATATACTTACCCCAGGACACTTATCTACATGTTTGTAGAAAGCCAAACCAGTACTGAAACGAGAATCAGCAGAGGTAATGGTATATATATAAGAGTATATCGTCGATCTGAAAAGGGAGGTAAGAGATGAATCTCTACGACCGATAATAGAGAACCTATGAAATAGACCCCGTAGAAGGAGATCACTGCATTCAAATAGGCAATACTCTCCTCACATCCCTCTGACATTCACTGCACGCTGAGAGGAAAACCGGGCTCCAACTTGCTGCGGAGCGCATATCAACGTAGAATCTAGCACAAACTTACTTCACCACCTCCATAGGAGGCAAAGTTTGTAAAACTGATTTGTGGGTGTGGTGAGGGGTGTATTTATAGGCATTTTGAGGTTTGGGAAACTTTGCCCCTCCTGGTAGGAATGTATATCCCATACGTCACTAGCTCATGGACTCTTGCTAATTACATGAAAGAAAAGTAATTTCTACGTGTGTGGGACTGACGTTGCGTTACAGGGTAAAAGGCTTGCGGTACAGCTATACCAACAAAACTTGTAATGGCTGCGGTGCTGTTTTAACACTGAAATGAGTATTTTTTAATGTTAAAACACGAATGCAAAACTTGTAATCTAGGTGATAGACATTAAACTTCAAGTTTATATTGAGTACTAAAAAGAAGAAAAATATCTTAAAGGGACACTGAACCCACATTTTTTACTTCAAGATTCAGATGGAGCATGACATTTTAAGCAACTTTCTTATTTACTCCTATTATCAATTTTTCTTTGTTCTCTTGCTATCTTTATCTTTAAAGCAGGAATTTAAATCTTAGCAGCCAGCCCATTTTAGGTTCAGCACCATGGATAGCGCTGGCTTATTGGAGGCTTACATTTACCCACCAATAAGCAAGCATAACCCAGGTTCTCAACCAAAAATGGGACGGTTCCTATGCATCACATTCCTGCTTGTTAAATAAAGATAGCATGAGAACAAAGAAAAAATGATAATAGGAGTAAATCAGAAAGTTGCTTAAAATTGCATGCTCTATTTCAATCATGAAAGAAAAAAATGTGGGTTTAGTGTCCCTTTAAGCTATCATGATTCAGAAAGAACATGACATTTAAAAAACCCCAACAAAACTCTTTAATTAACTTCCATTATAAAATTGAAACAAATGTATTGCTCATTTAAAACTCAAAATAAGTTCTATTTCATTGTTTTGTTGCTATGCATTTGTTGATTGTTATTCAACTCTATTGGCCCTTTAACAAAACAATATAGACAAAATGAATAAATTGCAATATTGATTCTTTCAGTAGTGAGCACTTTTGCCTTCACAAAGTTCTTTGAAAGATTTGAATTAAAGGGTTATAAAATAGTATGTTTCATTGTTGTAATAAAAAAAAAACAATAAGCAGTGGGTTATACTTCATAGAAATCATTGCAATATGTATTATTCATAATTTTAAAGGATTTTACCTTTTATTTTTTTATATTTTTATTTTCATTTGTGCAGTCTCCATTACTTCTTTTCACAAGCCCACAAGGGGGCTGGATTTTCTACAGGAAAGTATATATAAATCTACTAGAGCAACTTGATCTAGCTTACTGTTCAGTGAATGCTGAAAAAAGAGAAAGTCAGTTTATTGCCCATGTTCAGAAGGAGCAGAATGCAACTTAAAGGGACAGTAAAGTCATAATTAGACATTCATGATTTAGACAGAGCATACAATTTTAAACAACTTTCCAACTAAATTCTATTATTTAATTTGCTTCCTTCTCTTGTTGTCCTTTGCTGAAAGGTTTATCTATGTAAACTCAGGAGCAGCAAAGAACTAGGTTCTAGCTGCTGATTGGTGGCTGCATATATATATACTGATTGTTATTGGCTCACCCATGTGTTCAATCAAAAACCCGTAGTGGACTGCTGCTCCTTCAACAAATGATACCATGAAAATTAAGCAAATTTCATAATAGAAGTAAATTGGAAAGTTGTTTAAAGTTGTATCTTCTACCTAAATCATGAAAGAAAATGTGTGGGTTTCATGTCCCTTTCATTTCTCAGTGTGTAAGCTCCCTTATGTCACTATAGGCAGTGGCTATACTGCAAATTTGAAAGAAACAATAAGGTGTTTGATGTTTTTTTTATTTTTACCACAATATGTATATTTTTATGTTCACTTAAATTTAACATATTTTAAAGGGATACTAAACCCAACATTTTTCTTTCATGATTCAGATAGAGCATGCAGTTTTAAGCAACTTTCTAATTTACTCCTATTGTCAATTTGTCTTTGTTCTCTTGCTATCTTTATTTGAAAAAGAAAGCATCTAAGCTAAGGAGCCAGCTAATTTTTGGTTCAGTACCATGGGCAGCATTTATCCACCAATCAGCAAGGACAACCCAGGTTGTGAACCAAAAATGGGCTTGGCTGCTAAACTTACATTCTTGCTTTTCAAATAAAGATAGCGAGAGAATGAAGAAAAAATGATAATAGGAGTAAATTAGAAAGTTGCTTAAAATTGCATGCTCTATCTGAATCATGAAAGATACAATTTGGGTTCAGTGTCCCTTTAACATATTTAACTAATGTAACTTTTTCACATACCTTTAAGTATAAACAGTTATGGGCCAGATTAAGAGTGGAGCTCTATTCAGCGCGTTTGCTAGAGCGCTAATTGCGCTAGAAGTGAACTTTTTGCACGCGTTGGGTTGCACTCGTATTAGGAGTTGAAAGTAAAAAGTTATCGCTCTTGCGCTAACCCTGACACGTGCACACGATAACCTATTCCCTCATTCTTCGAACATATTCCCCTATCTATTATACACATTATAACACTTTATTAAAGGGACATTATACACTCATTTTTTCTTTGCATAAATGTTTTGCAGGTGATTTATTTATATAGCTCATAAAGTTTTTTTTTTTTTTTTTAAATGTATAGTTTTGCTTATTTTTAAATAACATTGCTCTGATTTTCAGACTCCTAACCAAGCCCCAAAGAATACCGTCCGCTACCTACTCCAGCTTGCTCCTGTTTGTGTAAAGGCTCTTTTCATATGCAAAAGAAGGGGAAGGGGGGAGTGTCTTATTTCCCACTTGAAGTGGGCTTTCCGACTACCTTTTCAACAGAGCTAAACTGAGAGCTTCTAAGTACGTTTTTAAACAGTTCTATACTGGATTTTTATATCATTATCTGTGCATCTTATTTTTTATAGTAGTGTCTATTACATGCAGTTCTATGAAAATTGGTGTATACTGTCCCTTTAAATATGAATATTGCGGGGGGCGGAGCCAACTGCCAAGCAGAGTGGATGTGCAGACACGGAGCTCCAGCCCTAGTTTATGAATAAAAAGTTATTTTTCCATCCTATGCAGCTCTAGTCTGCACACTTAACACCTTAAAACAAGACTTGCTTGAGATACTTTCTATTTTTGGAGAGACCTGACTGATTTGCCTGTGAAAAACGTT
The DNA here is from genome assembly GCF_027579735.1 of Bombina bombina. Lineage (NCBI taxonomy): Eukaryota > Metazoa > Chordata > Amphibia > Anura > Bombinatoridae > Bombina > Bombina bombina. The sequence continues at coordinate 1,161,939,788 of NC_069500.1, read as the reverse complement.
ATTTGCAATACAGGCCCTAGGAGAGGTGTTAAACTCACGGAGCATCTGCACCTCAGATATCGGAACGCTGAGGTCCTGTACTGGTGCAGCCTTGATAGGAGAGCGCTCCCTTGATACCACTGAGCCTGCTGGAAGTTGCGGGGGTGAGCCAGTGAGGAGAGCGGGCATAATAATCCCGTTTAGAGTCTTGCGGCACAGCTACCGCCGGAGAGCCCACACACGAAGCCCAAACTCAATACTAAGAGGCCCCGCTCTCCGGTTAGCCCCTACAAGTAGTAAGTGAGCGGGGAGCGGTGAGGAGGCGGCAGAGATAGTGTATACCTGGACTGGCTGCATCAGGGATTTCTTCCTTCTCCTCTCACTTCTGGCGCGAACGGCGGCCATATTGCGGCCTGCAGGAGAAACGCCACACATACAGCACACTAAAGCTGCCGCAGTGCTACACAGGACCGGTCCAGCTGAACGCTTCTGCCTGGGAACAGAGTTAAGTCCCCCAGGTGGATCAGAGCTAAGGGACAAAAATCGGACCGTGGCAGCAGAGAAGAGGGAGCTCCAGGTGAGAGACATTTTCTTTGAGATATCTCAGATGTTACAAAATCATTATAAGGGGCTATAAACATAAATTCTACCCTCATCCTTACACCTTATGCTTCCATTAACCTTATGGACTGAGCGCATTCCAGAACTGCTGCAGCAAGATCCACTCAGCCACTAAATATCACAGCCTCTCATACCCCCTTTACAAATTTGCTGCATGTTAGTCTACCACACATAAGGAACAGGCAGAGACTCCCCTAGCAGCCTGAGCACCCAAGCCATATTTGTAGATACTTTGTGAGGGGCTGACACCACCAAATCCAATTTACCACAACGGCTACCACTGGTAACCTCACATATACCAACTACTAATCTACACAATGTGGCTGTAGGCTTAGTGATCTGCTACAGACTTTGAAAGACCTGATTGCACTGTCCTTGGTTTGTTGATCTAAGCTGAAGGGTCTGTCAGAAAGGCAAAAACAGACACAGGGAAAGAGAAAAGAAAGGGGACAGAGGGAGGAAGGAGAGAAAACAAGAGCTAAAAAGAAGGAGGGAGAAGGAAAATCCTGAGGCGAAATCTCTTCTATCCTTTCTGAGTTGCTGGACTGCCCTCTCTCCCCTCCATTTCCTGCTGACTAAAACATCAGCAGGTCATATCCCAACTCCTTTGCCCGACTTCGTCCAGTGAGGACATCTTCCCTAGGGGAGGGAGAGTTCCCCTATAAATATATGCATTTTGCTGCCGGAGGTGGTCTCTGATTTCCCTTGCATACTGGACAGAGTGTTGCAGTTAGACACTAGAGATGCAGTAGCTGCTTGAAATTTCCTGGGCTGGAGCAACCTGACATGGATGCTTTTGCATAGCCTCTAGCCTTTTGCAACAGTGCTTGCAACCCTACTACCTTTCACTTGCCCTTACTCTCAGGAAGCTGCAGCTGCTGAAATGCACTCAAGTTCTATGAAGAGCAATATATTGAATGAAGGTCAAGGTACTGATCCACACAATTTAGGAGAGATAGAGAGTCTATAGCGGCAAAAAAGCATACAGGAACACACAACAGAGGTCCTGATGGACACAATTCTTTTACAGTGAGAGGTGAGGAAGTTTAGGAACACTTATTGAATACAGATCTCCACTGAGACATAGATAGTATAGAATTGCTGAACTTTCACTACACCCATTATGGCTACAAGGAAGGGCTCTAAGGGGGACAAAGGGCTTAAATCTTTATCAGTTGATACCTTTTTAAAGCATCCAAGATTACTAAAACCCAAGACCTCGCCCTGGCGGAAATAGAAGAAACCATGGAATCCGACAATGAAGAGGGGTCTGAGGAACTAACTCTCGCAACTAAAGCAGATCTGCAGGCCTTGGTATCCAAACAAGATATAGCTTCTAATTTTGAAAAACTTTGGGAAAAGATGGATAGCTTCCAAGCCACAGTCACCAATAGTCTTACGGACATTAAAACAGAAATTCTGGAGTTGGGGACTCGAGTAGACTCCCTAGAAACCACCACAGAGGAACTGGGAGAGGAAATTACCACAGTTTCACAATTTCTTGACTCCCACAACCAAACCATACAAGAACTAGAAGATAAAATTGAAGACCTAGAGAATCGGAGCAAGCGCTCCAATATCAGGCTCAAAGGTATCCCTGAATCAATAGGAGCAGAAGATCTACATCGATATCTTCAACAGCTATTTCACGCTATTATAGGGGGATCGACAGAATCTGAATACCCAATCGAGAGAGCACACAGAGCCCTCAAGGCGAAACCCAAAGCGGATCAACCACCGAGAGATGTTATTATTAAACTCTTACGGTTCCCTGATAGAGAAAAAAATTCTTCTAGCCGCAAGACAAAATCCTACATTCAAATTCCAGGGTAATATTATCCAATTTTATCAGGACCTTTGTGTTAAAACATTGCAAAAAAGATATGCGCTGAGACCTCTTACTCTTCTCCTCAGGAAAAATAACATACCCTATAGATGGGGCTTCCCTTTTGCACTGAGTGATGCAAAATGGTAGAATGACCGCTATTAAATCAATCAAGGAGGCCCCAGACATTTGTAAATTCCTAGGCCTGGAGCTACCTGACCTTTTGGAGACGGAGTCGGCCTCTACCTCTTCTGCCACGTCTTCATCACAAGCGAAGCCCCAGAGAGCGAAATGGAAGAAGGTGATAAGTAAAAGGAAAAACAAAACCTGAGACATTTGAAATATTTCTACCTTCTTTCACAACATTAGGAATACTTTTTTGCCCCAGATGATACTAAAAAAAGGCTGTTGAGCCGCTTAGAGGCTAGACTCTCAATTAAGGCCTGGATTCTTTATATGTTGCAAGTATTGTAAGGCTGAAAATTCATGTTAGGTCTGTACAGCACAGGCAGTATGTGCTGATCTTGACATAACTGTACTTAGATGTCTGATTGTTATCTATTGTTATGTTTTTTGTTTCTGTTTTTACTATATCATTGCACGAAATGTTGTATGCTCAAACTGTGTTCTTCCTCTGGAGTTGTTCTGCAGGGCTGTAGGAGGTTTGTAACACAGCTCAGATTATTAAGAAGGGAAAGGGAAACGGATACGCTTACACTTCCAGGTCCTGGGGGACAGCTTGTGCACCCAGAAAGAGGTTTGCTGTCCGGGGTCCTTGCCGCCACAGGTAGGATTAAGATGCACTATTGGTATAACTACAACAATGATACTACCTAAAATAGTTTTGATCTCGCATAATCCGAGAGGATTAAATACTGATATAAAAAGGAGGACAGCCATGTCAAATTATAGACGTTTGAAGGCCAAAATTATTTATCTTCAGGAGACTCATTTTTTTAAAAACTCTATCCCCAAATATTGGGCAAGAGACTACTCAATGCAGTTTCACTCTGCCTTAGACTCCAAGAAGAGAGGAGTTTCTATTTTAATACACTCCTCAATACCATTTGTCCATAAAGAAACTATATCTGATAGGGAGGGGAGATACCTTCTGGTATTGGGTCGTTTGGGAAACATAGAGGTACTTTTGTGTAATATTTACGCTCCAAATGAACAGCAAGACAAATTTTTTGATACAGTCTCCAACTTGTTGACTAATTGGTCTAGGTTAAGAATTATTCTGGCGGGTGACTTTAACATTGATCTACAGACACTAACTAGACAAGCAACTACCCAATACTCTAAGAAAAAATTGAGACAGAAAAACATTGCTAGAAACATTCTGGGAATGTTGGACCAACACACACTACAGGACACATGGCAGGTATTGAACGGGGGGCTGGAGGGCACTACATATTACTCAGCGTCACATAATAGCTACTCTAAAATAGATTATGTGTTCACCAGCCAGATACTACAACCAGCAATACATTCCTTAGATATACACCCTTGTGTTTGGTCAGACCACTCTTTGACAGCGCTTATTTTAGGTGACCTAACAGATCCCAAGAGAACTAAGACGTGGACATATGATGCATCTAGTGCCAAACATCCACTCATTAAAGATAGGATACTACATAACTTAAAAGAATACTGGCAAATTAATGTAGACTCCACTGAAAATCCTATTATGCCCTGGGCAGCGCATAAGGCGGTGATTAGAGGCATCCTAATCAAGGAGAAAACGATATACAAAAAAAAGAATGACAACCTCATCACACAACTAACCACTGAAATCGCCTCTTTAGAACAATTACATAAAATAAACCATTCAAAAACTACGCTGGCCAGGCTCGTTGACAAAAAACAGACCCTGCAATCAATATTGAACGAACACTCTATAAGAGCTGCTCATAGACTAAAGACAAACTACTTTATTTTTGCCAATAAGCCTGATAAATACCTAGCAACAAAATTGAGAGATAATTAATAAATCCCTATCTATTCCATGCATTCAGACACCTACAGGTCAGACTACCCATCCACAGGAAATTGTTGACGCATTTGCCAGGTTCTACGAACAATTATATGACGGCACGAAAGTGCAACATAAACCTGAGACAAAGGAGATATTTGACTCCTTTTTGCATAAGGCAGACTTGGCGACTATAACTGATGAAGACAGAGCTGCTCTGAATGCTGAGATTACCAAAGCAGAAGTAATAGCAGCTATAAAAGACCTTAGGCCTGGTAAAGCCCCGGGACCTGACGGGTTCCCGGGCGAATACTATAAGGCGTATAGGGAGGTCCTGGTGCCACACTTAGTAGTGTTTGCAAATCATATTATGAAAGGAGGACAGATACCAGAGGAACTCCTTAGAGCAAAAATAGTGGTAATCCCAAAACAAGGAAAAAATCTCAGTTCATGCAGTAGTTATAGACCCATATCCCTTATTAACCAAGATGTTAAGATAGTGACGAAAATTTTGGCCAACAGACTAAAACACATTTTACCCAATATTATTCACCCGGATCAAGTAGGTTTTATTAAAGATAGGGAAGCCCCAGACAATATACGCAGAGTGGTGTCGGTAATAGATTTATTACGAGACCGACGGGTGCCTTCTCTGATCTTATCTCTGGATGCGGAGAAGGCATTCGATAGGGTCGATTGGAAATATATGTTAGAACTTCTGTCACGGCTGGGGTTTGATGGCAACTTTTTAAAAGCTATTAAGGGGTTATATTCGACACCCACGGCATTCGTTAGAGCGATAGGGCATCAATCAGAGAATTTCCATATACGTAATGGAACCAGACAGGGGTGTCCACTCTCCCCTTTGATTTTTGCTATTTGCATTGAACCACTGGCGGCCTATATCCGCAATTGCCCCGACATATTTGGTTTAGAGGAAGGAAAACTCCACCACAAAATTACCCTCTTTGCGGACGACGTGTTGCTGACTGTTTCAAGACCTTTGCACTCATTACCTTATGTATATCAAGCAATACATTTATTTTCTCAGATTTCCGGGTACAAAATTAATGTAGATAAGTGTGAAGCGCTACCTCTGGCTATCCCAAAACATACTATCAAATTAATCGAAACAAATTTTGACTTTAGATGGGCCCCGGACGGATTAAAATATCTGGGCATAAAGTTAATGCCACACTCCTCAAAACTATATGGAGCAAACTACGCCCCCATGTTTAAAATAATTAGATCTGATCTGGGGAAATGGAAGAAAATGGGTTTTTCTTGGTATGGGAGGCTGTCCACGATAAAAATGACAATACTACCTAGAATCTTATATCTGTTTAGGGTGCTCCCAATTAAGATTAATATTGCTGACATTTCTAGTCTTCAGAAAGACATACATAGTTTTCTACGAAATCATAAACACCCGAGAATCCTTCATCACACTCTGAATAGACACAGACAATTGGGGGGGTAGGGGTCCCCAACCTACTAGATTACTACAAAGCAGCGAGACTGGCTCAAGACTCCTTACTAAGCAGACAACAGGGAGACATTTTATGGCCTCATTTAGAGGCAGAAATGGCAGGGCAGGAGACCCCGGATGGCATCCTCTGGTGTAGTGAGTTGTTTAAGGGGCATAATGCATACCAGAACAAAACCACACTACTCTCTAAGCAACAGTGGCTATCGTCACGGCACTCGGAGAAAATCAGAGAGTGGCGGACATATGCTCCCAGAGCAAAGTACTGACTTTCATTTAGCTTCAGCAGAAACTCGAACCAATCAAACTACAATGGTTTTTATACCTTCAAGTAACCTCAGCTATACGTACATATATAGACAAATCCCCGAAACAGATTAGACAAACCGAACTTGAGCAACTATGTACAGCAGTAACTAGACCCAAAAGGGCAATATCTAGATTGTACATTTCAATCCAGGAGGCCAGAAATGACACCAAACCCACGTTTATGGTAAAATGGGAAGTGGATATTGCTAAAGAGATGTAACTCAATAACTGGCAGGAGACTTTGCATCAGGCCAGTAGAGGCCTTATTAGCGCTGATTTAAGGGAAAACTTAATAAAAACATCTTTCAGGTGGTACTTAACCCCGGCAAAAACAGCTCACATGGGGAGAGTGAGCTCTAACTTTTGCTATAGAGGGTGTAAGATGATGGGATCATATCTCCACATGTGGTGGGAATGCCCCAAGGTTAATAGAATATGGCAAGAATTGTCCTTATTACTAGGAAAACTATTAGATGAGCAAATTATTCTTACCCCAGCTCAAGCTTTATTACATGAACGCATTCCTGGATTGAATAAGCACATTAATACTTTTATTAGAATACTATGTACCACTACCAGAATAGTGATTGCTAAATACTGGAAGACGGAAATTCCATTGTGGTTAGAAGTATTAGCTAGATTCAAATTGGTATACTCAATGTATGAGTCAGCCGCAAGAATACAAGATACAGAAGCTCAGTTCCAGAAAGTTTGGTTTTACTGGATGCTAGAAGGAGATAATAGGACAATTAATGCTGTAACTGAGGGGGATGTGGACCTGAGGAGAGAGGAAGGTAGTGTTAGAGAAGAGGGGGAGAAAGAGAAAAGGTGAGCAACTCTGGGTGCCGGCTCTGGAGGTGGGATACGATGAGCACGTAATTCTTAAAACTCATAAAGATGCAAGTTACAATGCTAAAATATTAATGTACAATCTTGAATCGTGCATAATTCTCTTTTGTTTTTGCGTTTTTGACTTTGTCCTTTTTTTTGTTTTGTTTTTTCTGGTTTCTGGTTCTTGTTTTTATGGTTCTAGTTTCATGCTATTGTTATAGAAGTTAGAAAGGTTTGAGAAGTATGCCCCCTATATACTGTGTGTTCCCCCAGTAAGCTATATTTGATGGAGATTACTAGGAAAATGTTTGGGGGATCATATGTTTAAATTTAACACTCTCTCCAGAAGCTGTGTAATGGACTTAACAGACTGAGTGGGATTTATCTCACGACAGTAAGCTCAAGGAGGCCCTTTCGATGACTCCTACAGCACCTTTATGCAAGGACTGGGTTGAATCTCTAGTTAAAAGAGGAGTTTTTTGTTACCAGAAGCGATCCGGAAAGTTATTATGTTATGTGAGGTGATGACTACTCTTTGAGGATTGATGTTTGTTAATGACCAAATGTCTGTACTTTTTTTCTATTACGGTTGTGGTTGGAGGAGTGTGAATAATAAAAATATATTTCATTTAAATATGAATATTGCTTAAATATGCTTTTAAATATTTTCATCTAATTAACTGCAAAGGTCTCCAATGCACTTATGTCTATATATGTATACATATGTATTTATGTGTTTTTATGTGTATATACACTCACCGGCCACTTTATTAGGTACACCTTGCTAGTACCAGGTTGGACCCACTTTTGCTTTCAGAACTGCCTTAATTATTCATGGCATAGATTCAACAAGGTGTTGGAAACATTCCTCAGAGATTTTAGTCCATAATGACATTATAGCATCACATAGTTGCTGCAGATTTTCCGGCTGCACATCCATGATGTGGATCTCCCGTTCCACCACATCCCAAAGGTGCTCTATTGGATTGAAATCTGGTGACTGTGGAGGCCATTGGAGTACAGTGAACTCATTGCCATGTTCAAGAAAACAATTTGAGATGATTTGAGCTTTGTGACATGGTGCATTATCCTGCTGGAAGTAGCCATCCGAAGATGTGTACACTGTAGTCATAAAGGGATGGACATGGTCAACAACAATACTCAGGTAGGCAGTGGTGTTTAAACAATGCTCAATTGGTACTAAGGGCCCAAAGTGTGCCAAGAAAATATTCCCTACACCAATACACCCCCACCACCAGCTTGAACCGTTAATACAAGGCAGAATAGATCCATGCTTTAATGTTGTTTACGCCAAATTCTGACCCTACCATCTGAATGTTGCAGCTGAAATCGAGACTTATTAGACCAGGCAACATTTTTCCAATCTTCTATTATCCAATTTTGGTGAGCCTGTGCAAATTGTAGCCTCATTTTCCTGTTCTTAGCTGACAGGAAGGGCACCCAGTGTGGTCTTCTGCTGCTGTAGCCCATCTGCTTCAGGGTTCCATGTGTTGTGCATTCAGCGATGGTATTCTGCATACCTTGGTTGTAATGAGTGATTATTTGAGTTACTGTACCTTTCTATCATCTCGAACCAGTCTGCCATTTGCCTCTGACCTCTGACATCATCAAGGCATTGTTGTCCACACAACTGCCGCTCACTGGATATTTTCTTTTTTTCTGACCATTCTCTGTAAACCCTAGAGATGGTTGTGCGTGAAAATCCTAGTAGATCATCAGTTTTTAAAATACTCAGACCAGCCCGTCTGGCACCAACAACCATGTGTAATATGTATGATAGTTATTTATGAATCTTATTAAGAATCATTCACAACCCTTCAATGAATGCATTTTCTTTGGAAAATTAGGATCACAACTGCTGAGAGTAGCATTTAGGAATCCCAGAATATCTGGTTTTCTAATTAATACCTAAGTGTAGTTTGTAACAGTGAGGTTAACAAACTGTTAAGGAACAGCAGAAGTTACCTGGCTGTCTTAATATTGCCAGAGTGAAATTTGTCAAGTTCAAAAGTTGCAAGAGACAGAAGTACTATGACATAGAGGAATACAGAATTGCTTGATAAACAGAAGTACTATAGCTGAGTGATATATATTAATGTTTGTACCTGTTATCCAGTTGAAGCAGCTGCTGTTAACAGCAGATGGCTAATGGGGGTAATTCAGTACCTGTAGATCTGCTAGGTACAAGGAATCGGAGACATGTATCCGAAGTCTTATTAACATTAGCCAGCTATCTCACCAGCTCCACACTGTAATCAGAGGCAGACTTAGCTGACAGGTTGATTCTGACCGGCGGTAGCTGATGACGTCACACAGCACTTGCAAGCGCTGTCTCCCTCTCTCCTGTCTTGCAGACTGCAGCACTATAGCGGGTAAAGGATTATACAAGCTCTTCACAGAAAATGTAAGTCTGTTTGTACAAGACTAGATGGTTCTTGGAGGTTAAATGCTGAGAGGAAGGTTGCTGCAAGGCAGATGCACAGTAGCCCCAATAAACGGATAGGTAAGCTAGAAATGGATCCACACAGGATAGGAGTATCAACCAATTTCAATTATCCAGCAAAGACTGATCCTAAGGAGGGAACTTATATACAGGTGAGTGAACTCATTGTGCAAGTAATACATTTCTTAAAGGGAAAGTGACAGATTTGAAACCATACCACGTTCAAAGTCACTTAAATCCCCTTTCTTCCCCATTATGATGCTCGGTTTGAACTTCAGCAAGTCATCTTCACCACGACTAGATGCCTAAATGCATTGAGTTGCTACCATGTGATTGGCTGATTAGCAATGTGTGTTACCAAGCAATTGAACAGGTGTACCTAATAAAGTGGCCAGAGAATGGATGTCTGTAAATACATATATACACATATAAACAGATAAACACATATCTACACAAATATAGACATATGTAAATACATACATATCCATCTTTAGACATGTATATGTATGTATCTCAATATTAAAGCCATTTGCCTGCATTTTTTCTTCTAACACCTGAGACCTTGTATGTTTGAGCTCATATAACTGTTGTGTGCAATATTTTTTTATAAATATTTTTTTACAAGATGGTGTTATTATGAGTGTAAATGTCCTTTGTAATGTATTTTTCTGTGTTTTGTGAATTTTTTTTGTTTTGCAAAACAGTTAACCAGAGCTTTGAGGACGTGCTATTCCGACAAGCGTTATTTTGATAGGCCGACAAGCTTTAACTTGAATTGCGATGAAGCAATAGTGTTTCTTTCAACTTGTAATACAAGCACAATTTAACCTATTTGTAAACAATTGCGAAAACCTGATATCACTTGCATGCAAACATTTGTGCTCCACTCATAATCCGGCCCTTTATATGGTTATCATTTAATAAGTCCCCTATCTTTTAATAGATAACAAAATAAGAAGTTATCTATTTTATAATATATTTATTTTAAAATTGCACTTACTTTTCATATGGCTCATTAAATAATCAATATCTGCAATTTTAAAGTTTTGCAAGTATTGATAATATTTAAAAGACTGATTTATTAGAAAGAAAAGTGTTTTATTTTTATCATTCTCCCTTTGAACATTAATTCACATTCTGAAACTATTTTATTTATCTGCTGCAGTAACTCAATAATGTATTGTGCCTGGCAGCTGAACACTTTGTGAAAAATACATATCCTCTTGAGATCAACTGTCCTATAGTTATTGCGTTATGAACTCAACTCAGTGCAATAAAAGTGGAAAAATAATAATTTGAAGAAGATCAATTGCATTTCACAATATGAAATGTATGGACCAATTGCTGAACTCATCTGCTTTGTTTCTTGTATTTAGAAACATAAACTATTATTTTCTTTCTTTTTTTGGCTTAATGAATTAAATACTTTACATATAACGAAATTATTTTATAAATATACCATCTTAATATAAATATATAATATACCATCTTAACATGGATAAAGGTTTGTCTGATAAAATATCTTTATAGTAAGGGACCCGTGGAGCTCTTAAAACCTTTCAGTATAATATTCTACACACAATGAGGGGACTCAGTTGCATAACATCAATCTGCATTTTGAACTATTTGATACACAATTAAGATGATGCAATTTTGAGTGACAGACTTTATGTGCCACATTTAAATATGCTTTGTACAGGTGGCCTACGTTTTACAACGGTTCAATTTACACAGTTTCAGAATAACAACCTTTTTTTCCAGTCATGTGACTGCTATTGAAAAGCATGTGCATTTATTAAAATAGCCAGTAGGTTGAGCTGTCCGCTTGTGTTGCAGCAAAGCCAAGCAAGCTGAAATTAATCAGTTTAACCAGACCTGAGCTATCAAGCAGATTTCAAAGGAACAAGATCCTCCTGTCTATAAATCAGTCCAGATTGGAATGCATAGAAAGAACTGTAGAAAAATGCAAGTGAAGTCTGTTTTGTGCGATTTTTTATTAGGTTTATAATGCTGTTTAGCAACATTTTTGTTCATTTAACTTAGTTTAATTATATATTCTGTGTTGTGTGATTATTTTATTAGGTTTATAATGCTGTTTAGTGAATGTTTTTGTTCATTTAACTTAGTTTAATTATATATTCTTTGTTGTGTGATTATTTTATGTTAAAATATTTTTTATTGAAAAAACATTGTTAAACAACATACATGTCTTATACAGTTGATTACATTGTCATCTCATCAGGTATTTGAGCTTAATAGGTTGGCTTGGCAACTTATATTCTCTATGCCTTCTTGTGGATTTACAATATTCAATGGAATCATAAAATTGGTAGACCATACCTGAGATATTATTTCTAAAAGACAATTATCACTTATATGCTAATTTGTAACAATAAAAGAAAAACAAACAAACATAACCATTGGTCACATGAAATGAAATAATCACATGTCAATACCTTCTGTACGATAAAAACAACACAAAGTAGTCCTTTCAGCTAAACAATCCTCAGACCCCCCTCAGCTTCCCAGAACTAGCTTACTCTTCCTCTCAGACCTCATCTGTGGAGTTGAAATGACCGACTTAAGGTGGCTGCATTATCCAATAGAACCAGACCTTTTGGAAGTTATCCACCGTACCTACAATTGTCGCTACCGTTTCATGTAGAGAGTATGTTAGTTTAAGTCTTCCCATTATCTCTTGCCAAGTCGATACCCCTTCTTTCCAGTATCTGGCAATACCCACCCTTGTAACCGTACAGAGTATTCTGATAAAAGTATTGATGGGCTTATTGTAGTTAGGAATTGGAGCATTCAATAACCCCTGAGATATGGTCAGTTTCACTTGCTCTTCCAGGAGTGTGCTAATAAATACCGACAGCTTAGTCCATATGTGGCTTACACCAGGACATTCCCACCACATATGTATATAAGTACCAATCAAGCTGCACCCTCTATAACAATTCCTTTTTCTCCCTACTGTGTAGTGTGATGTTTTAATTGGGGTCAAATACCACCTAAACATGGTCTTGAGGCTATTTTCTCTTAAGTCAGCATTAATTATTCCCCTACAAGAGGAGTAGAACAATTCCTGCCACTCTTGTGTTTCCAATGTTAAGTTTGTGTCTGCTTCCCATTTAAGCATGATAGATGATTTTATTTCCACTTTTAAGTTTTGCATCGCCAAATATAGTTGTGAAATTGATTTTTTGGGTCTGGTCGTGGCGCTACAAAGCCTCTATAAGGTAGTGTTAATTTGTTTATGCATGTTAGTTATAAATCTAGCCAAAGCAGATGTTATCTGAAAATAAAGATACCAGTGAAAGGAATAGGTGTCAATCTATCTCGCAGCTGGTTAAAAGTTAATGGTCTGCTTTGTGTTAATAGGTCTCCCACACGGTAAAGGCCCTTGTTTTCCCATTTGTCTATCTGTTTCCGATATTCACTTGGAATTAGATATTTGATTGGCATCTTAAGGGAAAAATCTGGCATCAGTTTTTCTTTGTTTATCATTTTTTTTCCAGTGGTCAAAGGAAAATGTAGTGGCTGGAGAACATTTTTTAACTTTATGTTGATGTCTCAATCTATCCCAGACCAAATCACCTAGGGAGTCTAAGTCTCCTATCTCTGCCTCCAACTCCATCCAGACCAAGTCTTTTACTGAGGAACCCTGTAGTGCCGTCCGGGCCAACCTCGATGCGTCATAATAATTTAATAGATCCGGGACCCCTACACCACCTAATTGTCTGTATCTAGTTAATATCTGGTAAGGAAGCCTCGCCTGTTTCTTGCCATTTATAAAGTGGATAATGTCTGATTGTAGGGTTTTTAAGTCTTTTTTCGGGATCGGAATGGGTAGAGTCCGAAACAGATACAAAATTCTTGGTCGGAAGTTCATCTTTATGGCGGATATTTTGCCATACCAGGAGAATTTAAGAAGCTTCCACCTAGGTATATCTTTACGAAGTTCTTTATACAAAGGACTGTAATTTGCCCCATACAAGTCTACATATTGAGTTGTTAATTTAATTCCCAAATATTTAATATGTGATCTAGCCCAGGAAAACGAGAAATTCAGCTCTATTAATTTTTTTGTGTGGCCTGGTAAAGCTATTGCCAACGCCTCGCTTTTGTCCATGTTTATCTTATAACCTGATACTGTAGAGAACCTCTGAAGAATGTCATAAAGGCCTGTTAAAGATGATAGGGGCTTAGTAAGTGTCAGCAGGACATAGTCCGCGAAAAGGGTGATCTTATAATCAGTGTTTTTAATTTTTAGTCCCGTTATATTGGGGGAACGTCTAATATTAGCCGACAGTGGCTCCATGCATAAGACAAATAGTAACGGGGACAGCGGGCATCCCTGCCTTGTACCATTTTTAATATGTATCAATCTAGAGTGGTGACCCATGGCTCTCACCGTAGCAGTAGGGTTAGAGTAAATGTTTCGTAAGGCTTCTACAAAGGGGCCCCTAAATCCCATTCTATCCAGGACTGTGAACATGTACGTCCAATCGACTCTGTCAAACGCCTTCTCTGCATCCAACGTTAGGACCAGAGAAGGCGTTTTTGTCCGGTTTAGATGAGATATTGTTGTAATTATGCTTATAACATTGTCAGGTGCCTCCCTGCCCACCACAAACCCCACCTGATCCGGGTGTACTAAGTTTGGTAGGATATATTTCAGTCTATTCGCCAGGATCTTGGTAACTATCTTAAAATCTTGGTTTATAAGGGAAATGGGTCTATAGCTAGTGCACCACTTCAAATTTTTACCTGGTTTGGGTATCACAATTATTTTAGCTCTTAGGAGATCGTCTGGAATCTCATAACCCTGCATAATATGATTTGCAAATTTGACCAGGTGGGGTATTAGCGAGGATTTTAATAATTTATAGTAATCTCCAGGTAGCCCATCAGGGCCTGGAGCCTTCCCCGGCTTCAAATCTTTGATAGCTTGCTGTACCTCATTTATGGTGATTGCGTGATTTAAGGTATCTCTCTCTGTCTCTGAAATGGAAGGTAAGTGGGCATCTTCTAATAATTTAGTGAGCAGAGTTTCTGTGTGCGGGGAGTGGGTAACATGAGTCCCCTCCTATAGGGTACTATAGTATTGGGCAAAAGAGTCCACAATCTCCTGTGGAGGAGTAGTCATAGTACCATCTTGTTTTTGGATTTGGTTTATGGTGGCTAATTTAGTTCTTTCACAAATTTTGTTTGCCAAATATCTATCTGGCTTGTTGGAATATATATAATAGTTTGTTTTGAGTCGAAATGCTGCTCTAACTGCCTGGTCATTTAAAATAGTTGCAAGTTTTGTGCGTTTGTCTTGAAGTTGTGTCAGTATGCCTCTGGATTGTGTGAGTTTATGTTGTCTCATTAATGTATCTATCTCATTTTGGAGAGTTAAACGTTGTGAGTTCACCTTTTGATATAGGATAGATTTCTCTTTGATGATTAGTCCCCTTAAATAAGTCTTATGAGCCGCCCATGTTGAAATAGGGTTATTAGTGGACCCCGTGTTAATATCCCAGTATTCTAGCATACTTTGTTGTACGGTGTTGCGGACCGTAGGGTCTTTTAAGCAGATTGGATCATACGTCCATGACCTCGACCTATGCGGGACTTGAATGCTACCCAGTTTAAGTTGTACTATTGAGTGGTCCGACCAAACACAAGAGTGGATGGATGAGGCTATTAGAATAGGTTGTAGGAACTGGCTAATAAAAACATAGTCTAGCTTTGTATATGTATTGTGTGCTGCTGAGAAAAAGGTTGTGTCAGTCGTGTGTCCGTATAAGGATTCCCAGGAGTCTATCAATGAATGCATAGAAAGGTAATCCTGTATCACTTTAATCTTATGGCGTTGTTTATTCTGCTTCTTAGTAAGTGTAAGGTGGGATTTTTTGGAGTGTAGTGAAAAATCCACATTAAAATCTCCTGCGAGAATCATTCTAGTTTGGCACCATCCTGTTAAAAGATGTGTGATTTCTTAAAAAAAGTGTCCTGTTTAACATTAGGGGCATATATATTACAAAATGTGATATCAGAGTCCTGAATCTGACCCCTCACAATTAGAAATCTGCCTTCTTTATCGTCAATTGTCTCCTTATGTACAAAGGGTAGGGAGGAATGTATGAGTATGGATACTCCTCGTTTCTTTGAGTCTGATGTGGAATGAAAATGGTGTTGAAAATCTTTGGACCAGTATTTAGGTATTTGGGATTTTAGGAAATGTGTTTCCTGAAGGAAGATCACATTTGCATGTAAGGATCTATACTGTGTAATAGCTGATCTACGTTTAACATCTGAATTCAGCCCCCGGACATTATGGGATACTAGGTTAATGGTCCAAGAATCCATCTAATAAGGTGTATGCGTGAGAGCTGGTATAACCATTGCTTAGCAAATAGGTAGTGAAATTAATATCTGAGGGTTTACTTTCTTCGAAGCTGGTTGGGTGTAGACATATCCTATGAGGATCTAACTTATCGTTTCTACTGAGGTTCCCCCTTGATATTTTTGATACATTCTAAGGCCTAGATTTGGAGTTTGGCGTTAGCCGTGAAAACCAGCGTTAGAGGCTCCTAACGCTGGTTTTAGGCTACCGCCGGTATTTGGAGTCAGTGATTAAAGGGTCTAACGCTCACTTTTCAGCCGCGACTTTTCCATACCGCAGATCCCCTTACGTCAATTGCGTATCCTATCTTTTCAATTTGATCTTCCTAACGCCGGTATTTAGAGTCGTTTCTGAAGTGAGCGTTAGAGCTCTAATGACAAAACTCCAGCCGCAGAAAAAAAGCAGGAGTTAAGAGCTTTCTGGGCTAACGCCGGTTCATAAAGCTCTTAACTACTGTACCCTAAAGTACACTAACACCCATAAACTACCTATGTACCCCTAAACCGAGGTCCCCCCACATCGCCGCAACTCGATTAAATTTTTTTAACCCCTAATCTGCCGACCGCCACCTACGTTATACTTATGTACACCTAATCTGCTGCCCCTAACACCGCCGACCCCTATATTATATTTATTAACCCCTAACCTGCCCCCCACAACGTCGCCTCCACCTGCCTACACTTATTAACCCCTAATCTGCCGAGCGGACCTGAGCGCTACTATAATAAAGTTATTAACCCCTAATCCGCCTCACTAACCCTATCATAAATAGTATTAACCCCTAATCTGCCCTCCCTAACATCGCCGACACCTAACTTCAATTATTAACCCCTAATCTGACGACCGGAGCTCACCGCTATTCTAATAAATGTATTAACCCCTAAAGCTAAGTCTAACCCTAACACTAACACCCCCCTAACTTAGTCATCCAAGATGGCGTCCCTCGAATTCCGATTGGCTGATAGGATTCTATCAGCCAATCGTAATTAAGGTAGGAATATTCTGATTGGCTGATGGAATCAGCCAATCAGAATCAAGTTCAATCCGATTGGCTGATTCGATCAGCCATTCAGATTGAGCTCGCATTCTATTGGCTGTTCCGATCAGCCAATAGAATGCGAGCTCAATCTGATTGGCTGATTGGATCAGCCAATCGGATTGAACTTGATTCTGATTGGCTCAATCAGAATCAAGTTCAATCCGAAGAGGATGGATCCGCGTCGGCTGCTTCAACATGGACCCGCTCCGCACCAGATGGAAGAAGATCGAAGATGCCGCTTGGATGAAGATGTTTGCCGGTCCGGATGTCCTCTTCTTGCCGGATAGGAGGAAGACTTTGGACCCTTTTCTGGACTTCTTCAGTGGATGTCTAGCCCCCGCTTGGGTTGGATGAAGATATCGGAGCCAGGACCGATCGGTGATACCCGGTGAGGTGAAGACAAGGTAGGAAGATCTTAAGGGGCTTAGTGTTAGGTTTATTTAAGGGGGGTTTGGGTTAGATTAGGGGTATGTGGGTGGTGGGTTGTAATGTTGGGGGGGGGTATTGTATGTTTTTTTTTACAGGCAAAAGAGCTGATTTTCTTGGGGCATGCCCCGCAAAGGGCACTGTTCAGGGCTGGTAAGGTAAAAGAGCTTTTAAATTTATTAATTTAGAATAGGGTAGGGCATTTTTTTATTTTGGGGGTCTTTGTTATTTTATTAGGGGGCTTAGAGTAGGTGTAATTAGTTTAAAATTGTTGTAATATTTTTCTTATGTTTGTAAATATTTTTTTATTTTTTGTAACTTAGTTCTTTTTTATTTTTTGTACTTTAGTTAGTTTATGTAATTGTAGTTATTTGTAGAAATTGTATTTAATTTATTTATTGATAGTGTAGTGTTAGGTTTTATTGTAGGTAATTGTAGGTATTTTATTTAATTAATTTATTGATAGGGTAGTGTTAGGTTTAATTATAACTTAGGTTAGGACTTATTTTACAAGTAATTTTGTTATTATTTTAACTAGGTAACTATTAAATAGTTCTTAACTATTTAATAGCTATTGTACCTGGTTAAAATAATTAACAAGTTGCCTGTAAAATAAATATTAATCCTAAAATAGCTACAATGTAATTATAATTTATATTGTAGCTATATTAGGATTTTTTTTACAGGTAAGTATTTAGCTTTAAATAGGACTAATTTATTTAATAAGAGTTAATTAATTTCGTTAGATTAAAATTATATTTAATTTAGGGGGGTGTTAGTGTTAGGGTTAGACTTAGCTTTAGGGGTTAATACATTTATTAGAATAGCGGTGAGCTCCGGTCGTCAGATTAGGGGTTAATAATTGAAGTTAGGTGTCGGCGATGTTAGGGAGGGCAGATTAGGGGTTAATACTATTTATGATAGGGTTAGTGAGGCAGATTAGGGGTTAATAACTTTATTATAGTAGCGCTCAGGTCCGCTCGGCAGATTAGGGGTTAATAAGTGTAGGCAGGTGTCGGCGACGTTGAGGGGGGCAGATTAGGGGTTAATAAATATAATATAGGGGTC
Organism: Bombina bombina; assembly: GCF_027579735.1. Taxonomy (NCBI): domain Eukaryota; kingdom Metazoa; phylum Chordata; class Amphibia; order Anura; family Bombinatoridae; genus Bombina; species Bombina bombina. The sequence continues at coordinate 1,161,921,368 of NC_069500.1, read as the reverse complement.
GGCGGTGTTAGGGGCAGCAGATTAGGGGTACATAGGGATAATGTAAATTGCGGCGGTTTACGGAGCGGAAGATTAGGGGTTAATAATATAATGCAGGGGTCAGCGATAGCGGGGGCGGCAGATTAGGGGTTAATAAGTGTAAGGTTAGGGGTGTTTAGACTCGGGGTACATGTTAGAGTGTTAGGTGCAGACGTAGGAAGTGTTTCCCCATAGGAAACAATGGGGCTGCGTTAGGAGCTGAACGCTGCTTTTTTGCAGGTGTTAGGTTTTTTTTCAGCTCAAACAGCCCCATTGTTTCCTATGGGGGAATCGTGCACGAGCACGTTTTTGAGGCTAGCCGCGTCCGTAAGCAACTCTGGTATCGAGAGTTGCATTTGCGGTAAATATGCTCTACGCTCCTTTTTTGGAGCCTAACGCAGCATTTTTTGGGACTCTCGATACCAGAGTGCGGCCAGAAAAAAGCCTGCGTAGCGTTAACAGCCCATCTACCGCCAAACTCCAAATCTAGGCCTAAGAGTCTTGGAGAACATAACAAACCTGTGACCAATTGAACAAAAGAACTGTGTAGTATGGGCAAGCCCATACTGAACTAATAACTTTAACTAGAAAGAGAAAAATACAATAACAAAACATAAAAACAGTAATGTGTAGGTCATACATAACATCTAATAACATTAGGTAAGTACACATCGGGGTGGGTGTGCACCGTTAAGCTTAGTATATCGTAAAAAATATTACTATGAAAGTGTTCAAGGTAATTCTATGTAAACTCTTATCTGACTGGCAGTGTCAGAGGCCAGCTTGGTTGGGTTGAAGCATGATCTTATAGTAAGAACAGCACAGAGGTGTCAGATTAAAAATCCCTTTATTTAGAACATGGGGATCAACAATGAACACAACGTTTCGGGGCGGTCCCCTTAATCATGTGATGTCATAGCACAGCCTTACAATTTCCTTTATAGCATCAACAATTCATGTGTTTAATTACTCAATTAATTAATTAACTCAGCTAATGAAGACTGTCAAATTTATACAAAGTCATAAAAAACCACTTGTCATATATAAAAAAATATAAGCCAAACTCTAGATACATATACAAACAAGTTAAAAAGACTCACAGTGTAACTGATTACATGATTATATGTTCTGTCAAATTATCTTGTTACACCGGCAAGAACTGACATATTGTAGCAAACTTGATGTTATAAACCAGCAGCCCACCATGCAGTAACCACAATTAACAACATTCAAATGGCAACCTATTATGTTTGTCATAAATATTGGAGAGGCACTAACAAGGGGCCAGAGAGCCTTAAAGGGAATTTAATAAAAAACTGACCAATCAATCTCTTTATTAAGACCTTTTGGTTCTAAGGTATCTAATTTAAATATCCAAAAGACCTCGCGTTGTTTTAATAGCAAATCTCTATTGCCCCCACGTCTTGGAATCTCAATTTTCTCAATTACCTGAAATCGCAGTTGATTAATTTGATGTCCAAATTCTAAGAAATGTGCTGCTACAGGAGCTTTGATGTTCCCGCATCTTATGTTGCTCTTATGTTCGGTTATTCTATCTTTGATACGCCTTGACGTTTCACCGACATAGCCACGCCCACATGGGCATTTAATCAGATAAACAACATAAGATGCGAGACATGTATAGTGCCTGTTATGTTTAAATTTATGTCCTGTCAAGGGATGAGTGAAATAAGGGCCCTTAATTATTGAGCTACAATTGATACATCCAAGACATGGAAAACATCCAACATTTCTATCGCTAATATAAGTTTGTTTAGGGGCTTTTTTGGCACCAATGTCAGCTCTTATTAGTGTGTCCCTTAGATTTTTGTTCCTTTTAAATGCTGGCATAGGTGGAGATTTGAATTCTTCAATATCTTCCATACATTGACTCAATAAATGCCAGTGTTTGCGTATTATCCTTGTTATTTGGTTACTCTCCTGACAGTACTGAGAGACAAAAGTCAATCGCTTATCCTTTTGTTTAATGTTTCTTTTCATGTTAAGCTTATCTCTAGGTATAGCTAATACCTCTGAGGTGACTTGGTCAATCAAACTGTCAGGATACCCACGTGCCAAGAATCTAGTCCCCATTTCCTTTAATCTAAGGGGAACCATATTGTCATCAGAGACAATTTTCCTTACTCTCAGTAATTGACTACGTGGTAATGATGCTATAAGTGGTTGCTGGTGAGCACTGCCAAATTTTAAAAGACTATTCCTGTCTGTTTCCTTCTGATAAATGTCTGTACAGAAACCGTTACCCTGTTTCCTTACTGACACATCCAAAAAATCTATTTTACTTTCAGACCAAGTCAATTTAAACTTAATATGGGTAGTTGATCTGTTGAGTTCATCCACAAATGATACCAGGGCTCCAACGTCGCCAACCCAAACCCCGAAGATATCGTCGATGTAGCGCCACCAGGCGGCGCCACACCGACGAAACTCCTCGTTCTCAAAAACAAATTTTTCCTCAAAGGAATTCATAAATAAATTGGCATAATTGGGTGCGACGTTGGAGCCCATTGCTGTCCCCTGCAGTTGCAAGAAAAAAGAATCCTCAAATAAGAAATAGTTGTTGTACAACACAATCCCTAATAACTGCATAAGGAAGTGGATCTGCCCCTCAGTAAACAAGCCACTGCTATACAATACTGTTCTAGTAGCCCCTAAGCCACTTTCATGGGTAATAGAAGTGTACAGACTGGTGACATCTAAGGAGTATAGAATAAACTTATCAGTGTACATCTGTAAATTACCCAACTTATCCAGAAAGTCACCAGTATCTTTAATAAATGTGCTTGACTGTTCTACATGTGGGCGTAAAATTTTGTCTAAAAAGACTGCAATCTTAGAAAAAATAGACCCAGTCCCTGCCACAATGGGCCGACCCGGTGGCTTGTTAAGGGATTTGTGTATTTTTGGTAGTGCATAGAACACAGGTGTTATAGGGTCCTGCACTACCAAAAATTTCGCCGTATCTTTATTAATAACACCATGTTTCAATGCATTATCAACAATGATTTTAATCTCTTTTGCAATCCTCAACACAGGGTTAAATTCAATTCTCTTATATACTTTATCATCATTTAATTGTGAATAAATCTCACTCTTGTAGTCCTGTAAATTTAACACCACTGTGGCACCGCCCTTGTCCGCTGCTTTTAGGACAATCTCATGTCTATTGCTCAAATTTTTAAGGGCTTGATGTTCAACAGTGGTGAAATTAACAGGACCCAATTTTCTGGATATGTATGGTTTCTGTAACTTATTCCTTAATTTCGCAATATCATTGAGAACCAAGTTCTCAAAAGTCTCAATCCCATAGTGTGTATTGCTTGGAAAAAAGGAACTCTTGTTATACAGTCCAAGTCTCTTGATGTTTAAACCATTATTAGGACAGACAGTAGAAACCTCACTTACTGTTGTCTTGCCGAATTTATTATGCCAATGTTTGAGTCTCACCGTTCTAAAAAACTTGTGTAGGTCTTGATAGCGTGTGAAAAAGTCACAAGATTTGGTCGGGCAAAATGATAAGCCTTTCTGTAGTACCTTATGTTCTGTCTCTGTTAATACCTGGTTAGAGATATTTACCACTAGGTTCCCTTCTTCTTCCGGCCGGTCCGTCGCGGTAAGGGGACCACTCTTGTCTTTTTCCCCTTGTCGCATCCTGGGATGGTGTTTTCTCCCCCTCCGTCGGTACCGGAATCCATTCCCTCCTGGGAAAAAGCCGAAGATTCAGAGCTGCTGCTGGCGTCTCCCACGTGTCTTTGGCGTCTCACGTGACCGGAAGTGGTCCGGCGTTCCTTGCCGAATGGATCGTAGACCCAGCGGTACACACGTCCGGAACTATAGTCTTGTTCGTCGCGGATGAATTTAGTTCTTTTACGTTCCTCAATTGACTTACGGAGTTCCGCTATGTGTGTCTTGTTTTCAGCTAGCATCTTTTCCCATACTTCGGCTTTCAATGAACTGCCGAGCTCAGTCTCTAGTTTGGTGATGGAATCCTTTAGTTCATTAATCTCTAGTTGTAAGTATTCCACTGTTAGAACCAGAATATCAAGGGAACATTTGTTTAAGATGTATTCAAACTTACGGCAATATTCTTTATTCTCTCTTAAGAGAGTGGGGCGGGTGTGCATTCGTAAACCCCTCGGGATTCTTTTTACCCGATAATATTCAGCAAGCGTGGTTGCATGTAAATCATAAGCAACCAATTTCTTTGTGAGTCTCTCATAGTTGAGGCCAGATAATTCAGCCGGTGCAGAGTGTAAAAAGTTACGTGAGCCTCTGACAAGTGTAGTAATCCTAGACGCTTCAGCCTCTGTATAGGCGAAAGTCTGTGATCCACCAATTTCATCTGTTTCATCCATTAGGTCTGTGGTTAGTGCACGGTAAACAGCAGTGAGTCAATCACAAAATCCCAACAAGAACCAGCACTATAACCCGGAAAACTGACACATCCGTGGGCCACTGCCAAGCCCACAATCAAATAGTAAGAACAGCACAGAGGTGTCAGATTAAAAATCCCTTTATTTAGAACATGGGGATCAACAATGAACACAACGTTTCGGGGCGGTCCCCTTAATCATGTGATGTCATAGCACAGCCTTACAATTTCCTTTATAGCATCAACAATTCATGTGTTTAATTACTCAATTAATTAATTAACTCAGCTAATGAAGACTGTCAAATTTATACAAAGTCATAAAAAACCACTTGTCATATATAAAAAAATATAAGCCAAACTCTAGATACATATACAAACAAGTTAAAAAGACTCACAGTGTAACTGATTACATGATTATATGTTCTGTCAAATTATCTTGTTACACCGGCAAGAACTGACATATTGTAGCAAACTTGATGTTATAAACCAGCAGCCCACCATGCAGTAACCACAATTAACAACATTCAAATGGCAACCTATTATGTTTGTCATAAATATTGGAGAGGCACTAACAAGGGGCCAGAGAGCCTTAAAGGGAATTTAATAAAAAACTGACCAATCAATCTCTTTATTAAGACCTATTGGTTCTAAGGTATCTAATTTAAATATCCAAAAGACCTCGCATTGTTTTAATAGCAAATCTCTATTGCCCCCACGTCTTGGAATCTCAATTTTCTCAATTACCTGAAATCGCAGTTGATTAATTTGATGTCCAAATTCTAAGAAATGTGCTGCTACAGGAGCTTTGATGTTCCCGCATCTTATGTTGCTCTTATGTTCGGTTATTCTATCTTTGATACGCCTTGACGTTTCACCGACATAGCCACGCCCACATGGGCATTTAATCAGATAAACAACATAAGATGCGAGACATGTATAGTGCCTGTTATGTTTAAATTTATGTCCTGTCAAGGGATGAGTGAAATAAGGGCCCTTAATTATTGAGCTACAATTGATACATCCAAGACATGGAAAACAACCAACATTTCTATCGCTAATATAAGTTTGTTTAGGGGCTTTTTTGGCACCAATGTCAGCTCTTATTAGTGTGTCCCTTAGATTTTTGTTCCTTTTAAATGCTGGCATAGGTGGAGATTTGAATTCTTCAATATCTTCCATACATTGACTCAATAAATGCCAGTGTTTGCGTATTATCCTTGTTATTTGGTTACTCTCCTGACAGTACTGAGAGACAAAAGTCAATCGCTTATCCTTTTGTTTAATGTTTCTTTTCATGTTAAGCTTATCTCTAGGTATAGCTAATACCTCTGAGGTGACTTGGTCAATCAAACTGTCAGGATACCCTTAATAAAGAGATTGATTGGTCAGTTTTTTATTAAATTTCCTTTAAGGCTCTCTGGCCCCTTGTTAGTGCCTCTCCAATATTTATGACAAACATAATAGGTTGCCATTTGAATGTTGTTAATTGTGGTTACTGCATGGTGGGCTGCTGGTTTATAACATCAAGTTTGCTACAATATGTCAGTTCTTGCCGGTGTAACAAGATAATTTGACAGAACATATAATCATGTAATCAGTTACACTGTGAGTCTTTTTAACTTGTTTGTATATGTATCTAGAGTTTGGCTTATATTTTTTTATATATGACAAGTGGTTTTTTATGACTTTGTATAAATTTGACAGTCTTCATTAGCTGAGTTAATTAATTAATTGAGTAATTAAACACATGAATTGTTGATGCTATAAAGGAAATTGTAAGGCTGTGCTATGACATCACATGATTAAGGGGACCGCCCCGAAACGTTGTGTTCATTGTTGATCCCCATGTTCTAAATAAAGGGATTTTTAATCTGACACCTCTGTGCTGTTCTTACTATTTGATTGTGGGCTTGGCAGTGGCCCACGGATGTGTCAGTTTTCCGGGTTATAGTGCTGGTTCCTGTTGGGATTTTGTGATTGACTCACTGCTGTTTACCGTGCACTAACCACAGACCTAATGGATGAAACAGATGAAATTGGTGGATCACAGACTTTCGCCTATACAGAGGCTGAAGCGTCTAGGATTACTACACTTGTCAGAGGCTCACGTAACTTTTTACACTCTGCACCGGCTGAATTATCTGGCCTCAACTATGAGAGACTCACAAAGAAATTGGTTGCTTATGATTTACATGCAACCACGCTTGCTGAATATTATCGGGTAAAAAGAATCCCGAGGGGTTTACGAATGCACACCCGCCCCACTCTCTTAAGAGAGAATAAAGAATATTGCCGTAAGTTTGAATACATCTTAAACAAATGTTCCCTTGATATTCTGGTTCTAACAGTGGAATACTTACAACTAGAGATTAATGAACTAAAGGATTCCATCACCAAACTAGAGACTGAGCTCGGCAGTTCATTGAAAGCCGAAGTATGGGAAAAGATGCTAGCTGAAAACAAGACACACATAGCGGAACTCCGTAAGTCAATTGAGGAACGTAAAAGAACTAAATTCATCCGCGACGAACAAGACTATAGTTCCGGACGTGTGTACCGCTGGGTCTACGATCCATTCGGCAAGGAACGCCGGACCACTTCCGGTCACGTGAGACGCCAAAGACACGTGGGAGACGCCAGCAGCAGCTCTGAATCTTCGGCTTTTTCCCAGGAGGGAATGGATTCCGGTACCGACGGAGGGGGAGAAAACACCATCCCAGGATGCGACAAGGGGAAAAAGACAAGAGTGGTCCCCTTACCGCGACGGACCGGCCGGAAGAAGAAGGGAACCTAGTGGTAAATATCTCTAACCAGGTATTAACAGAGACAGAACATAAGGTACTACAGAAAGGCTTATCATTTTGCCCGACCAAATCTTGTGACTTTTTCACACGCTATCAAGACCTACACAAGTTTTTTAGAACGGTGAGACTCAAACATTGGCATAATAAATTCGGCAAGACAACAGTAAGTGAGGTTTCTACTGTCTGTCCTAATAATGGTTTAAACATCAAGAGACTTGGACTGTATAACAAGAGTTCCTTTTTTCCAAGCAATACACACTATGGGATTGAGACTTTTGAGAACTTGGTTCTCAATGATATTGCGAAATTAAGGAATAAGTTACAGAAACCATACATATCCAGAAAATTGGGTCCTGTTAATTTCACCACTGTTGAACATCAAGCCCTTAAAAATTTGAGCAATAGACATGAGATTGTCCTAAAAGCAGCGGACAAGGGCGGTGCCACAGTGGTGTTAAATTTACAGGACTACAAGAGTGAGATTTATTCACAATTAAATGATGATAAAGTATATAAGAGAATTGAATTTAACCCTGTGTTGAGGATTGCAAAAGAGATTAAAATCATTGTTGATAATGCATTGAAACATGGTGTTATTAATAAAAATACGGCGAAATTTTTGGTAGTGCAGGACCCTATAACACCTGTGTTCTATGCACTACTAAAAATACACAAATCCCTTAACAAGCCACCGGGTCGGCCCATTGTGGCAGGGACTGGGTCTATTTTTTCTAAGATTGCAGTCTTTTTAGACAAAATTTTACGCCCACATGTAGAACAGTCAAGCACATTTATTAAAGATACTGGTGACTTTCTGGATAAGTTGGGTAATTTACAGATGTACACTGATAAGTTTATTCTATACTCCTTAGATGTCACCAGTCTGTACACTTCTATTACCCACGAAAGTGGCTTAGGGGCTACTAGAACAGTATTGTATAGCAGTGGCTTGTTTACTGAGGGGCAGATCCACTTCCTTATGTAGTTATTAGGGATTGTGTTGTACAACAACTATTTCTTATTTGAGGATTCTTTTTTCTTGCAACTGCAGGGGACAGCAATGGGCTCCAACGTCGCACCCAATTATGCCAATTTATTTATGAATTCCTTTGAGGAAAAATTTGTTTTTGAGAACGAGGAGTTTCGTCGGTGTGGCGCCGCCTGGTGGCGCTACATCAACGATATCTTCGGGGTTTGGGTTGGCGACGTTGGAGCCCTGGTATCATTTGTGGATGAACTCAACAGATCAACTACCCATATTAAGTTTAAATTGACTTGGTCTGAAAGTAAAATAGATTTTTTGGATGTGTCAGTAAGGAAACAGGGTAACGGTTTCTGTACAGACATTTATCAGAAGGAAACAGACAGGAATAGTCTTTTAAAATTTGACAGTGCTCACCAGCAACCACTTATAGCATCATTACCACGTAATCAATTACTGAGAGTAAGGAAAATTGTCTCTGATGACAATATGGTTCCCCTTAGATTAAAGGAAATGGGGACTAGATTCTTGGCACGTGGGTATCCTGACAGTTTGATTGACCAAGTCACCTCAGAGGTATTAGCTATACCTAGAGATAAGCTTAACATGAAAAGAAACATTAAACAAAAGGATAAGCGATTGACTTTTGTCTCTCAGTACTGTCAGGAGAGTAACCAAATAACAAGGATAATACGCAAACACTGGCATTTATTGAGTCAATGTATGGAAGATATTGAAGAATTCAAATCTCCACCTATGCCAGCATTTAAAAGGAACAAAAATCTAAGGGACACACTAATAAGAGCTGACATTGGTGCCAAAAAAGCCCCTAAACAAACTTATATTAGCGATAGAAATGTTGGATGTTTTCCATGTCTTGGATGTATCAATTGTAGCTCAATAATTAAGGGCCCTTATTTCACTCATCCCTTGACAGGACATAAATTTAAACATAACAGGCACTATACATGTCTCGCATCTTATGTTGTTTATCTGATTAAATGCCCATGTGGGCGTGGCTATGTCGGTGAAACGTCAAGGCGTATCAAAGATAGAATAACCGAACATAAGAGCAACATAAGATGCGGGAACATCAAAGCTCCTGTAGCAGCACATTTCTTAGAATTTGGACATCAAATTAATCAACTGCGATTTCAGGTAATTGAGAAAATTGAGATTCCAAGACGTGGGGGCAATAGAGATTTGCTATTAAAACAACGCGAGGTCTTTTGGATATTTAAATTAGATACCTTAGAACCAAAAGGTCTTAATAAAGAGATTGATTGGTCAGTTTTTTATTAAATTCCCATTAAGGCTCTCTGGCCCCTTGTTAGTGCCTCTCCAATATTTATGACAAACATAATAGGTTGCCATTTGAATGTTGTTAATTGTGGTTACTGCATGGTGGGCTGCTGGTTTATAACATCAAGTTTGCTACAATATGTCAGTTCTTGCCGGTGTAACAAGATAATTTGACAGAACATATAATCATGTAATCAGTTACACTGTGAGTCTTTTTAACTTGTTTGTATATGTATCTAGAGTTTGGCTTATATTTTTTTATATATGACAAGTGTTTTTTTATGACTTTGTATAAATTTGACAGTCTTCATTAGCTGAGTTAATTAATTAATTGAGTAATTAAACACATGAATTGTTGATGCTATAAAGGAAATTGTAAGGCTGTGCTATGACATCACATGATTAAGGGGACCGCCCCGAAACATTGTGTTCATTGTTGATCCCCATGTTCTAAATAAAGGGATTTTTAATCTGACACCTCTGTGCTGTTCTTACTATTTGATTGTGGGCTTGGCAGTGGCCCACGGATGTGTCAGTTTTCCGGGTTATAGTGCTGGTTCCTGTTGGGATTTTGAAGCATGATCTTCTCAATCCCTGTAATTAAAGGTAGCTGAATGGGGAGAAAACAGAAGTCTCTACCTTGATTCTATCCCTCTGCAGCCAATAGTTACTGGGCAAAGCCCAACAGATGTAAACAAAAGCATACTCATCTGCTAACTGTCTTTGACAACATGAGTCTGTCTAGATCAGGGTCCTTCAATCTTGTTTTGAGATAGTTCAGTCCTTTTCACTTCTCTCTCCACAACAAATTTCTCGGCTTGTTGTTATCGAGCTATTAGAACCTCATGTTTTCTGCTTTTTCTTGACCACTTTAGACCATTTGTCCGGTGGATGTTGGGAGGGTGACTGTATCTTTTTGTTTTCTTGAGACGAGGATGGTAAATCTGGGCAGTCGAGTTTAAGGTGCTTGCAAATTTCTGGTATCTCCGTCGGATCTTTAATTGACATAGATTTTCCCTCATGCTGGATTTTGAGAGAGAATGGGAATCCCCATCTGTAGGGTATCTGGTTCTTTCGCAACAGCTGCGTGAGAGGGCGCAAAGTATTGCGTCGTTGGAGTGTTCTCAGGCATAAGTCTTGGAAAAATTGGATAATTGAGCCTTTAAATTTAAAAGTAGGGTTTTTCCTTGCTGCTGCCATTATCTCTTCTTTCTCACGAAAACGCAGCATCTTTATTATTATATCTCTCGGTGGATCTCCTTTTCTGGGTTTTGCTCTTAAGGCTCTGTGTGCCCTCTCCATTTCAAATTTACCCTCTTCCTTATTATCCGTGATCGCTTGGAACAATTGTAAAAGGAAATCAGGAAGTTCCGGGGATATTACTGACTCAGGGACTCCCTTTAATCTAATATTACATCGGCGGCTTCTGTTCTCTAAGTCCTCCATTTTGTCATGGATTTCTTCTATATCTTGTTGTTGGGAGGATATATGTTGGGATATCATGTTCAATTCTTCCATTGTGGTCTCCTCTTTCCCCTCCAGTGATTCAACTCTGGATCCAAGATCCAGAATGTCCTGCTTGATGTCTGCTAGACTCGTAGTAACTGTAGTCTGCAAGGTATCCATCTTCTCCCACATCTTGTCGAAGATTGTATTAATATCTTGCTTGGACATAAGATTTTTAAAATCTGCTCTAGTTGCTGGGATCAGATCTGAATTAGCATTTTGAGAGTCTGTATCAGAGTCCATTTCTTCTTCAAATGGTAATGTTTCTGCTCCCAGACCCTTATCTCCCTTAGAGGGCTTGAAAAAGGGGTGTTGCGTAGTTAACTTTGCTCCAGAAACCGCTTTGTTTTGTTTTCTTACAGACATATTTGTGTCTTGGGAGTGGGGTATCAGATAATATGTCTGCAGTATTATTTTGTCTTTACTCTTTTATCTTTAAGTTGCTGCTAGTTCACAGCCTCAGAGGTTAAACAACAGAAATCAATAAGTGAGACCCAGACCAGCACTTATGTTATAATGAACGCTCCGGTATCAGCAATGAATATAAAGTGTCTTTTGAAATCTTAGGCCTAGATTTGGAGTTCGGTGGTAAAAGGGCTGTTAACGCTCCGCGGGCTTTTTTCTGGCCGCACCATAAAATTAACTCTGGTATCGAGAGTTCAAACAAATGCTGCGTTAGGCTCCAAAAAAGGAGCGTAGAGAATTTTTACCGCAAATGCAACTCTCGATACCAGAGTTGCTTACGGACGCGGCCGGCCTCAAAAACGTGCTCGTGCACGATTCTCCCATAGGAAACAATGGGGCAGTTTGAGCTGAAAAAAAACCTAACACCTGCAAAAAAGCAGCGTTCAGCTCCTAACGCAGCCCCATTGTTTCCTATGGGGAAACACTTCCTACGTCTGCACCTAACACTCTAACATGTACCCCGAGTCTAAAGACCCCTAACCTTACACTTATTAACCCCTAATCTGCCGCCCCCGCTATCGCTGACCCCTGCATATTTTTTTTAACCCCTAATCTGCCGCTCCGTAAACCGCCGCAACCTACGTTCTCCCTATGTACCCCTAATCTGCTACCCCTAACACCGCCGACCCCTATATTATATTTATTAACCCCTAACCTGCCCCCCACAACGTCGCCGACACCTGCCTACACTTATTAACCCCTAATCTGCCGAGCGGACCTGAGCGCTACTATAATAAAGTTATTAACCCCTAATCCGCCTCACTAACCCTATCATAAATAGTATTAACCCCTAATCTGCCCTCCCTAACAAAGATCCTAAAAAATAAAAAAGAACTAAGTTACAAAAAATAAAAAAATATTTACAAACATAAGAAAAATATTACAACAATTTTAAACTAATTACACCTACTCTAAGCCCCCTAATAAAATAACAAAGCCCCCCAAAATAAAAAATTCCCTACCCTATTCTAAATTAAAAAAGTTACAAGCTCTTTTACCTTACCAGCCCTGAACAGGGCCCTTTGCGGGGCATGCCCCAAGAATTTCAGCTCTTTTGCCTGTAAAAAAAAACATACAATACCCCCCCCCCAACATTACAACCCACCACCCACATACCCCTAATCTAACCCAAACCCCCCTTAAATAAACCTAACACTAAGCCCCTGAAGATCTTCCTATCTTGTCTTCACCATCCAGGTATCACCGATCCGTCCTGGCTCCAAGATCTTCATCCAACCCAAGCGGGGGTTGGCGATCCATAATCCGGTCCAGAAGAGGCTCCAAAGTCTTCCTCCTATCCGGCAAGAAGAGGACATCCAAGATGTTTGCCGGTCCGGATGTCCTCTTCTTGCCGGATAGGAGGAAGACTTTGGAGCCTCTTCTGGACCGGATTATGGATCGCCAACCCCCGCTTGGGTTGGATGAAGATCTTGGAGCCAGGACGGATCGGTGATACCTGGATGGTGAAGACAAGGTAGGAAGATCTTCAGGGGCTTAGTGTTAGGTTTATTTAAGGGGGGTTTGGGTTAGATTAGGGGTATGTGGGTGGTGGGTTGTAATGTTGGGGGGGGGTATTGTATGTTTTTTTTTACAGGCAAAAGAGCTGAAATTCTTGGGGCATGCCCCGCAAAGGGCCCTGTTCAGGGCTGGTAAGGTAAAAGAGCTTGTAACTTTTTTAATTTAGAATAGGGTAGGGAATTTTTTATTTTGGGGGGCTTTGTTATTTTATTAGGGGGCTTAGAGTAGGTGTAATTAGTTTAAAATTGTTGTAATATTTTTCTTATGTTTGTAAATATTTTTTTATTTTTTGTAACTTAGTTCTTTTTTATTTTTTGTACTTTAGATAGTTTATTTAATTGTATTTATTTGTAGCAATTGTGTTTGATTTATTTATTGATAGTGTAGTGTTAGGTTAATTGTAGGTAATTGTAGGTAGTTTATTTAATTATTTTATTGATAGGGTAGTGTTAGGTTTAATTATATCTTAGGTTAGGATTTATTTTACAGGTAAATTTGTTATTATTATAACTAGGTAACTATTAAATAGTTCTTAACTATTTAATAGTTATTGTACCTGGTTAAAATAATTACAAAGTTGCCTGTAAAATAAATATTAATCCTAAAATAGCTATAATATAATTATAATTTATATTGTAGCTATATTAGGATGTATTTTACAGGTAAGTATTTAGCTTTAAATAGGAATAATTTATTTAATAAGAGTTAATTTATTTCGTTAGATGTAAATTATATTTAACTTAGGGGGGTGTTAGTGTTAGGGTTAGACTTAGCTTTAGGGGTTAATACATTTATTATAGTAGCGGTGAGGTCCACTCGGCAGATTAGGGGTTAATAATTGAAGGTAGCTGTCGGCGATGTTAGGGAGGGCAGATTAGGGGTTAATACTATTTATGATAGGGTTAGTGATGCGGATTAGGGGTTAATAACTTTATTATAGTAGCGCTCAGGTCCGCTCGGCAGATTAGGGGTTAATAAGTGTAGGCAGGTGTCGGCGACGTTGAGGGGGACAGATTAGGGGTTAATAAATATAATATAGGGGTCGGCGGTGTTAGGGGTAGCAGATTAGGGGTACATAGGGAGAACGTAGGTGGCGGCGCTTTGCGGTCGGAAGATTAGGGGTTAATTATTTTAAGTAGCTGGCGGCGACGTTGTGTGGGGCAGGTTAGGGGTTAATAAATGTAATACAGGGGTCGGCGGGGTTAGGGGCAGCAGATTAGGGGTACATAAGTATAACGTAGGTGGCGGTCGGCAGATTAGGGGTTAAAAATTTTAATCGAGTGGCGGCGATGTGGGGGGAGCTCGGTTTAGGGGTACATAGGTAGTTTATGGGTGTTAGTGTACTTTAGGGTACAGTAGTTAAGAGCTTTATGAACCGGCGTTAGCCAGAAAGCTCTTAACTCCTGCTATTTTCAGGCGGCTGGAATCTTGTCGTTAGAGCTCTAACGCTCACTTCAGAAACGACTCTAAATACCGGCATTAGGAAGATCCCATTGAAAAGATAGGCTACGCAAATGGCGTAGGGGGATCTGCGGTATGGAAAAGTCGCGGCTGAAAAGTGAGCGTTAGACCCTTTAATCACTGACTCCAAATACCAGCGGGCGGCCAAAACCAGCGTTAGGAGCCTCTAACGCTGGTTTTGACGGCTACCGCCGAACTCCAAATCTAGGCCTTAGTGTCTGCCCTTCATAAATATAGACTCTCAATTAGAACATTCTAGGGATATATTATTACCCAACCTTCATCCTGAGTAGAGGGTTCTCTTTTAATTATTTAGTGCTTGCTCCACTTTTTGTGACTTTTTTATTTTGGTGGCTGCATATTTTCCTTCTACCTAACTCTTTGGCGTTCCCTGGGGCCCTGGAGTTGCTTTTATACCCCTTCTCAGCTGCCTATCTCATAAAAATCTGTGGCAGAAATATTATTTTACAGAGTTCATGCCCTTGTCTGCCCCACGCTTGTTCACCGCCACCTTCATAGCCGTGACAGGCACTGTTTTAATAGCAACAGCGGGTCAGTGTGAAAATAGCGACCCGACACCATCTACAGCCCCTCCTTCTTTTCTCCCTGGCTGTCCTGAGCGTGATTTACACGCCAAGGATCACCCTTTCTCTCTTACCGGAGCCGGAGTCTGCTGTGGTGGATTAGTGTGAGGATCTTTCTGCTGCTCTCCCGACCACTTCTCCTGTGTGAGTGATTACCGCCTCAATGGCGGGCTTGCTGCACTGCGAGCTGCGTAGGGCTTGTTAGTCAGTCTCCTGCTGTTTAGGGTCACATCGGCTGCATTTGCTTTAGCTCCGATTTGCTGCCCGAGTGTCAGGGAGAGTGTCTCTTATTTCTTGGCCAGCTTATCTCATTTTCCCCTCTTTTCAAGCACTTTCTTTTCTAACAGTGCACGGAGCTCAGTAACTAAGCCGCCATCACTGTGCTCCCCTAGGCTCCGCCCGTGTGATTATTTTATTAGGTTTATAATGCTGTTTAGCATTTAAAGTCTTCATTTCAAAGCTTTAAAAACAATATATTAGGTGTAACTTATGACAATTTTGAGAGGGGCCTGGAACCTATCTCCCTCACTTCCCATTGACTTACATTATAAACTGGGTTTCAATTTACAACGGTTTCAATTTACAACCTTTCCTTCTGGAACCTAACCAGGTTTTAAATGTGTTGCATTTTTTAGGTTTCCAAAAATGCTTGTCCGTTTCCACCAACATAACTATAGGAATTGTCCTTATTCACCTGTGGACATTAATAGAAAGTACATAACTGATAATGCTGTATTAGCTTTAATTAAAAAATACACAGGCAAGAAATGTAGGATTACATTTCTGTTGACATTTGAATCAAAGTTTTCTAGAATATTTTATTAAATGCCAGTGTGGGGACATCTCCATTGTACATGCTCAAAAAGATGATAACAATGCACAGAGCTAGAATCAAGCAGGCCGTTGAGACGGGTAAAACTGATCAGCTGGTAGCGGAACATTTCCTTGAAAGTATTCATCTTACATTGTTGCCCGATAGACCATATTTCCCCATTTAAAAAGAGGAGGGGCAATTGTTGATACAGGTGATATTTAATTTGATGTATTTTATTTAACAATTATATCATTTTTGTTGCCAAAAAGTAACACTTTTTGTGATTAATGGGATTTAAAAGAAGGTAATTGTGGGACTTTTTTGTGACCTTCACAAAGACTTTTACAGTTTTCAGGCTAATATATATTTCTATCATGTTTTAATACTGCTCTTTCATATGTAATATCCCTTTAACTGTAGTATACTTTATCTGAGATATAATCAATAAAAACCTTTTCTTGCCCATTTCTCAGTGACACACTAAACATCTGGCAGCTTTCATTGTGGCACACTGTACTTGTACGTCACCATGGGATACTCCACCTGTCATATTCATCAGTGAAACACTTTATCTAGCAGATTTCAAGGTTGCAGATTTTACTTGGACATCTTACTTTGGCACTTTACCCGCTTGATGTCACCATGTCATAAATGATCTGTCATATTTCAAGGTGGGAAACTTAACTTGGACATTTTACTTTTCATTGCTTTACCTTCTTACCATTTTATCTTTTTAAATCTGTAATATAACATTTAAATATTGATTCTAGCAGACTTTCTTGGAAGGCTATAGGATTAAATATTTAATTCTAGTATTGAAACATTATGGGAACATGGGGCATATTTATCAAGCTCCGTCTGGTCTAAAGCAGTGCTTTCCAAACGGTGTGTCGTGACACATTAGTGTGCCGGCAGCAGTGTGTAGGTGTGTTCCTTCTTCAGCACAAATTATTTTGAATTTTTTAAAGAATTTTTATTTTGGTTTCCGACTTTACGCCTGCCTACTATGCATATCACATGGTTGACTCGTGATTGATACCTAGTGGATCACAGATCATCTTAACCTATTGGTGCAGCTCAGCGGGAACTGAAACTATTCCCATTGGCGGCACATTGGCTCCTGACTGCACGTGTAGTCTGTTTAATCGGCTCATGACTGCATGTGTAGTCAGTGAGTGGGACAGCAGTGTGTTTGCAGCGCAGGCAGTTATCAGTCGGACTCGCAGAGCTCTAGTGCATTGCTGCTCCTTCTCTTGATATATGGATAGGAAGTTTAAAGTTTTAGTGGAAGCTTAAAAATGCTTGGGGCGCGATCCGATATACGGCGTAGTTTGCGGCGCAAGCGAGGGAACCCGCGTCGCCCGCAGTTTCAGCTCGCATCTCGAGCTATCCAATATATGGCGCGGTCTGATGCTAACGTGCCGTAAGTCGGATAAACCAGCGATGTCCAGAAATCTGCGCAAGTACAAATTTCTGGAGTCGCCAGTGACTTACGGCACATTAGAAACTGCCGGCGCCTACAAAACCTGACTAAAGTATGAAATCACCCGCACTGTCTAACACGCCTCCCTAACATAGCCCGACACGTCTAACCCTCTATCCGCTATCCCCCCTCACTAGCCTAACAATAAAATATGTATTAACCCCTAAACCGCCGCTCCCAAACCCCGCCGCAACCTAATAAAGTTATTAACCCCTAAACCGCCGCTCCCAAACCCCGCCACAACCTAATAAAGTTATTAACCCCTAAACCGCCGCTCCCGGACCCCCGCCAGCTATATTAAATCTATAACCCCCTAAAGTGAGCCTCTACCCCGCCGACATCTACCTTACCTACCCCCTAAAGTGAGCCTCTACCCCGCCGCCATCTATTTTAAAATTATTAACCCCTAATTTAATCCCCCTACCCCGCCGCCATCTATATTAAATTATTTAATCCCTAAAATACTCAACTATCCCTACCACTAAACCTAAGTCTAACCCTACAAATAGCCCTGAAAAGGGCTTTTTGCGTGGCATTGCCCCAAAGTAACAGCTCTTTTGCCAGCCCTTAAAAGGGCTTTTTGCGGGGCATGCCCCAAAGAATTCAGCTCTTTTACCAGCCCTTAAAAGGGCTTTTGGCGGGGCTTTGTCACAAAGTAAACTGCTCTTTTGCCTACAATCTATATCCCCTACACTGCGGCCACCTATAATAAATGTATTAACCCCTAATCTAATCCCCCTACACTGCCACCAGCTATATTAACTATATTAACCCTAATTATATTAGGGTTAACATAGTTAATATAGTTATTATATTATATATATTAACTATATTAACCCTAATTATATTAGGGTTAATATAGTTAATATCGTTATTATATTATATATATATATATTAAGTATAATAACCCTATCTAACTCTAACATCCCTAACTAAACTCTTATTAAGATAAATCTAATATTAATATTATTAATTAAAATATTCCTATTTAAATCTAAATACTTACCTATAAAATAAACCCTAAGATAGCTACAATATAATTAATAATTACATTGTAGCTATGTTAGGGTTTATATTTATTTTACAGGTAAATTGTTAATTATTTTAACTAGGTACAATAGCTATTAAATAGTTATTAACTATTTAATAGCTACCTAGTTAAAATAATTACCCAATTACCTGTAAAATAAATCCTAACCTAAGTTACAAATACACCTACACTATCAATAAATTAAATAAACTACAAATATCTATCTAAAAATACAATTAAATAAACTAAACTAAATTACAAAAAAACAAACACAAAATTACAAAAAATAAAAAAAAGATTACAAAATTTTAAACTAATTACACCTATTCTAAGCCCCCTAATAAAATAATAAAGCCCCCCAAAATAAAAAAAATTCCCTACCCTATTCTAAATTAAAAAAAAGTTCAAAGCTCTTTTACCTTACCAGCCCTTAAAAGGGCATTTTGCGGGGCATGCCCCAAAGAAAACTGCTCTTTTGCCTGAAAAGAAAACACAATACCACCCCCAACATTACAACCCACCACCCACATACCCCTAATCTAACCCAAACCCCCCTTAAATAAACCTAACACTACCCCCTGAAGATCTCCCTACCTTATCTTCACCACGCCGGGCCGAACTCCCTTGATCCGATCCGGGCGATGTCTATCCAAGCGGCAAAGAAGAATTCTTCATCCCGGCGATGTCTTTATCCAAGCGGCAGCAAAGTCTTCTTCCATCCGGCAGCATCTTCCATCAAGCGGCATCTTCAATCTTCTTTCTTCGCTCCACCAACGCGGAGCATCCATCTCGGCCGACGACTGAACGACGAATGAGGTACCTTTAAATGACGTCATCCAAGATGGCGTCCGTCAAATTCCGATTGGCTGATAGGATTCTATCAGCCAATCGGAATTAAGGTAGAAAAATCTGATTGGCTGATTGAATCAGCCAATCAGATTCAAGTTCAATCCGATTGGCTGAACCAATCAGCCAATCAGATTGAGCTCGCATTCTATTGGCTGATCGCATTCTATTTAGCAGATTGCGGTTGACGTAGGTGTTAGGATTATTTTGTAGCAAGTTTAGGGAGTTACAGGGCTCCAATAGTCAGCGTAAGGCTTCTTACGGCTGCTTTTTGTGGCGAGGTGAAAATGGAGTAAGATTTCTCCATTTTCGCCACGTAAGTCCTTACACTGTATATTGGATACCAAACTGCGCTGGTTTGGTATACCTGCCTATGGCCCAAAAAACTACGGGCGACGGCAGAAATATACGCGCGTAACTTCTAGGTTACGCCGTATATGTGATACCAAACCATTGCAAATATTGGCAAAAGCTGGCGACGATTTTTATCGGATCGAGCCCCAGATGATGAAATGCGAGTGTCTTTATCTAATATTTCACCAAATATTCAGAAACTGTGTTCATCCCATCAACCTCATACATCCCATTGAAATAATAAGTAGCTATTAGTGATATTATTATTGTTTTTTTATTCTTGCGCATACATACTGTTACTTGTAAATACATTTGTTTATTATATAATTTATGTATGTGTCCGTATCTCTTAAAACAAATTAGTTTAACCTCCTGTTTGCTAGTACAACTGAATAACTGTGTCGCAAAATTATGTAGGTCTAAAAAGTGTTTCACCAACATGAAAAGTTTGGAAAGCTCTGGTCTAAAGACTGCTGTTGCATAACTTGTCCGCCTGCTCTGAGGCTGCGGACAGAAATGGGTTGAGCTTCAGGTAATATCAGATCTCATTATGTTATCACTTTGTGTACAAACACTTGCTTCCTAATCTTATATTTGTTTGGAGAACCAAAGCTCAATACTTAGAGAACAATGAAAAATTGTAATTTTATTGCTTAAAGGGCCATGATACCCAAATGTTGAAACACTTGAAAGTAATGCAGCATAGCTGTAAAAAGCAGACTAGAAAATATCACCTGAACATCTCTATGTAAAAAAGAAAGATTTTTTACCTCAAAAGTTCCTCAGTAGCCACCTCCCATTGTAAAGGACTTCTAAGCAGCAAATCAGTATGTCTGTCCCGGGACAGCTAAGGGAGTGAGCTTCGTGAACACTCATCTTATTTCCCTATTCAGTTTAAGGAAGTTTTCTATGAAATGTCATGAGAGTTAAGTCAAATCTCATAAGATCACAGTAAAAGAGTTCATGACCTCAGAACTGCTGATGCTGATTGACTGCTGTTCATTTCTTAATTTTTTAAAAAAAAATTTTTTACCTGCAGCTGGGCAGCAGCTGAGTATAACTTTTTACACAGAACTTACTCTGCTGAGCTGAGGAAATTGTGAGGTAAAATATCTTCCTTTTTTACATAGAGATGCTCAGGTGATATTTTCCTGTCAGCTTTTTACAGTTATACTGCATCAGTTTTAAGTGATTTAGCATATGAGTATTATGTCCCTTTAACTATCCTGCACCCCACTGTGAGTTTAATTTCTTCTGCTGGGTGCGTTTAAGTATACAAACTTTTACTATAGGTGGGGATGCTACAGGCTAAATTAGCTACTTCAAATGCCAAAATAGGAGTAAAGCAGATACTTGTAAACAATTTAATAAATGCCAGCAGGTATAATGGATCATTGTGAAATATTTAAAGGGGAGAAACATTTTGGGTGAACTGTCCCTTTAACTTGCGTATGTCACTTAATTACTGCTGTACAGTTTACCTGGAGCATTTCACCCTGATATACTGCATCTCATAGAACATAGATTTTGATAGCATAATAGTCATTAGAGAGTTATCTAAAATGTAAGTTTAATTAAACCTCAAGGCATTCATATATACCAGTTATTCGTAAAATGACTTTGCCACATTATCAAAATGCTTTGGATAGAAACCCCATGAGTGTTTTTTTGTAAAGTTATGCTGTTGTAAATTGATTTGGAATCTTCCAGCTTCCTTCCTGAAGCATATTCATGGTGTTATTGTTGAAATGTCCATAAGAGCGTTCTATTAATGCTAAAGGGAATATCTGTTAAAAAATAACTTTAATTTAGATATTTCAAATCAGCAAAGCATACAATTTTTTTTAAAAAAAAGGTGTCTCAGTAATAAGATGTTAGTAACTTGGCTAGGCAAGGCTTTAAAGGGACAGTCTAGTCAAAATTAAACTTTCATGATTCAGATAGGGCATGCAATTTTAAATAACTTTCCAATTTACTTCTATTATCTAATTTGCTAAATTCTTTAGATATCCTTTGTTGAAGAAATAGCAATGCACATGTGTGAGCCAATCACACAAGGCCTTTATGTGCAGCAACCAATCAGCAGCTACTGAGCATATCTAGATATGCTTTTCAGCAAGTGATATCAAGAGAATAAAGCAAATTAGATAATAGAAGTAAATTAGAGAGTTGTCTAAAATGACACGCTCTTTCTAAATCACAAAAGAAAAAAATTGGTTTTCATGTCCCTTTAACTCAATTTTAAACTATACTTGCTAATTGTCCACTGTTGCAAAGTCAATATAGCAATAATATATAGCCTCTTATATCTCTGTCCTAAAGTTGAAATTTGTTTGTGTGTAACTTTCTCTATTACTCTGTCACTACTAGAGAGAAGTACATTTTACAGACACATAGCAGTTAAAACCATCTGATAGGTCACAAAATGTCTTGACACCATTTCTGATTGTGACTGTGTGTAACCTCATAATGAATGAACATTTATCACAATACTAACATAAAATACATTTTTCTACATTTTCATATTGTCGGTCCCAATACCTTTCCCAGTCATCACAGAGAATAGTAGCATCAGGTTTCTCTAAATTGCATTTCACTGGTAACCTAAAATATCTGTTACTGAAAGCAATCAATACAAATATGTATGTAAATGTATTTAATGACAGCCATTCAGAATAAGTGGACTTTGATATATAAATTCTAGGACACTCGAAAAACAGCAATCACATAGACAGAACTGATAAGCCTCAAAGGATATCATAGTGTGAAAAGCTGCATTCATATACAGGGATGAAAGCCCAATGTCCTAGGAATCCCAATCTGCACCTATGTGATGCTTTGGGTACACAAGCTTAAAGTGAAGGTCAACTTCACACAACTGCCCCACAGCATTGGATAGATTTGCAAAATGAGGGTGGGTTTAATTCATCAAATTTGTTATATTTCAGTATTTTTTTTTAAATTTTTTACCTTTTGAGTGCTCTGACGATAAGCGCAGCTCTCCTGTCCGGCATTTTGTCAAATTAATTGACAGATTAAGATTCTTAAAAGAACAAATCCTTGTTTCCCCCCGGGCTGTGACGTTTATGCAAAGGGCCTGAATGCCCCGGGGGGGGGGGGGGGGGACAAGGATTCATTCTTTTAAGGATCGTCATCTGTCAATCAATTTGACAAAATGCCGGGCGGGAATGTTGAGCTTATCGTCGGAGCATTTACTGGGGCCTATTTATATGTCTGTCCGACATGATCCGATCAGCGGATCATGTCCGACAGACATCGCTGAATTCAGAGAGCAATATACTCTCCGCATTCAGCATTGCACCAGCAGCTCTTGTGAACTGCTGGTGCAACGCCGCAACGGCCGCTAGCAAGGTGTCAATCAAACTGATCGTATTCGATCGGGTTGATTTCCGGCGATCTCTGTCCACCTCCTCAGACCAGGCGGACAGGTTATGGAGCAACGGTCTTTAGACCGCTGCTCCATATCTTGTGTTTCTGGCGAGTCTGAAGGCTCACCAGAAACACAGCCCTTCAAGTTCCATACGGAGCTTGATAAATTGGCCCTAAAAGCTAATTTAAAAAAAAAAATGCAATATAACATATTTGATGAATGAAACCCACCCTCATTTTACAAAGTCTATCCAATGCCGTGGGGCAGTTGCGTGAAGTTGACCTTCACTTTAAGATGGTCTTAACTAATGTAAAAATAGTTTATGACTATTTCAACACATCATTAAAGGGACAGTACACTGCAAAATTGTTTTTCCCTGAATGTATTTCCATTCACTTTTTATGCCAGCTGCAGAGTATAGAATCTATGAGAAATTGAATTTTTTGGGTTTATTTGTGGATATGAAACTGCTGGTTTTGTGCTTGGAAACCACATCCTATTGAAATGGGTCGAGCTTGCAGGTAAAATTATACTTCATTTTGTTATCACTTTGTGTACACACACACTTGCTTCCTTATCTTATAGCTTTTTGTAAACCAAAGCCTAATACTTTGAGAGAACAATGGTTAAATATCATTTTATTAGTTATCTCTTCTACACCCCACAGGGAGTGTCATTTCTTCTGCTGGCTGTTTTTACATTGCCTGTCAATAGCCTGGTCTTAAGTCCAGAAACTTTCTGTAAAGGTGAGGATACCACAGGCTAAATCAGCTATTTGAAATGCTGAAATAATTGTAAATGAGTTATTTGTAAACAATTTAATACAAATTGATCATTGAGAAAAAATTTAAAAGGGAGATTTTTTTGGTTAACTGTCCCTTTAATGCAGCAAACTTTGGATGTGCTCATGTCCTGCAATACTCTTCTCTTATTGATAGGATGGAGTAGGATGATTCCTTTGAAGGAGGAAGTTGATTAAAAAGACCTGATACCCAAATGTTTAAGTTGAAGCAACTGAAAGTGGTGCATCATATCTGTAAAAAGCTGACTAGAAAATATCACCTGAATATTTATTTGTAAAAAAGGAAGATATACCTCAAAATGTCCTCAGTAGCCAAATCCCATTATAAAGGGTCTTTAAGCAGCCAAACGGGATGCTAGTCCATGAACTGGCAAAGGTGCATGCGTCTTGCATGTTCAGGAGCAGACGTTATTTCTCCTCAGTAGTGTAAGGACATTTACTATGAAATCTATTGATATTTCAGTGAAATCTCATGAGATCACATTAAAACAGTGTGTGACATCAGCACTGATAAAGCTGATTGGCTGTTTTTTTTAACATTTAGCTGAAGGATAACTCTTCACAGAGCACTTTTTTACTTTGAGATTTTGAGGTGATATCTTCTTGTCAGCTTTTTATAGCTATGCTACATAACTTCCAAGTGATTTAGCATATGGGTATCATGTGTCTTTAAGCATTTGTTTTCTTTTTGTTTATTATTTGTCTGTCTGGTTAGTATATGTGTATCTACTGACAGTATTGTGGTAGTGTTCTCTCCAATCAACTTAGAGGTCAAGCGCATCACTAGTCATTGGCTTTCTGATTGTCAATCATCTAATCTCTTCACAAGCTGCAATAACACAACATCTCCTAAATCAGTCTCATAACAAATTCTGTGAAATGCACTAAAAGATTTTCTAGATTGTTCTCTACAATCACTGTTACTCTGTGATACAAATTCACTAAAACTCACACAACACATGATATAAAAACATACAAAATTATAAGATTGGAGATATTTGAGAGACAGATAATAATATAGAGGTCCAGCTCATCATCATTATTTTCTCTATGATTGTCAATCATCTAAACACTTTCCCAGTTTTAATAACACAACATCTCCTAAATCAGCCTCATAAAAAAATTATATTCATTCCTGGCATAACACCCATCCAATCCAGCTGCACTTTATTAATAGATTACTTTCCCAAGGAGACTCTAGGTCAGAAATGGTCACTATGTTAACAGTAACATTGGGTGAAATGCACGTACATCTTTTTCAGATTGTCCTCTCCTATCCCTGTTACTTTGTGATACTGATTCACTAAAGCTAACACATCACTTTATTTATCATTTAATCTGATGATAGAGAAACAAAGAAACTGATAAGATTGGAGAGACCTGAGAGACTGTAGGGAGCGCCTAGTAAATTTAGCTTTCTATAACAAATCTGCTTTCCTTGGCTTAACCACTTTCTATGTCAGCTCACTTATTATAAAAATGATTGCACGGAGGCATAAAGCAGTGCCTTATAAACCACTACATACATGGCTAAAGGGTAAATATAAATGTGCACTTGTTGAAGGCTTTTATTATTTCACTTGAATAATTTCAGACAAATTGGATATAATAAACAACATTGTGATTTAGTTTGAAAATACTCTTATTAATAAAAGTGGTTTTACATTTTTAAAAGAATATAATGTGATTTTAGTCTTAGGCCTCTAGTTATCAAGCCGTCAACCGCAAATACGCTGGAATTCTGCAGCGTATTTGTGGCGAGGCTGATTCGCCATAGTTATCAAGCCCTAAAGACTGGCAAAAGTAGAATCTAGTGACGTAACATACGATCCGCCGGACTTAGTCCGGCACAGATCGATGGTTACGTCACTCCAGATGTTCTGAACGCAAGTTCAGCACAATTTGACTACTTTTGGAAGTTATCAAAGAACTACCAGGTACGCTCACCACTATTCCGGCCAAGCGTACCTGGTACCCTGGAGGCGGCGGATCCCATAGGAATCAATGGGAGTCTGACAGCAGCGAGAGCTCATGTTCGCTGCTGCCCGATATCCCATTGATTCCTATGGGAAGTGTCTGCAACTAACACCCTAAAATGTACCCTAGGTCTAAACACCCCTAATCTGCCCCCCCCCTACACCGCCGCCACCTACTTTAAACTTATTAACCCCTAAACCGCCGCTCCCGGACCCCACCACAACTAAATAAAATATTTAACCCCTAAACCGCCGCTCCAGGACCCCGCCGCCACCTGCATTATACCTATTAACCCCTAATCTGCCGCCCGCTATACCGCCGCCACCTACATAAAGCTATTAACCCCTATCCTGCCGATCCTGGACCCCGCCGCAAATAATTTAATTGTTTAACCCCTAAACCGCCGCACCCGAACCCCACCGCCACCTACATTACATTTATTAACTCCTATCCTGCCCCCCCCAAACCGCCGCCACCTACAGTACATTGATGAACCCCTAATCTACCCCCCCTACAATGCCGACACTATATTAAATTAATTAAAACCTAAACCTAAGTCTAACCCAACACCCCCCTAATTTAAATATTATTTAAATTAATCTAAATAAATATTCCTATAATTAAATAAATTAATCCTATTTAAAACTAAATACTTACCTATAAAATAATGTTAGGTAATTGTAGTTAATTAATTTAATTTATTTAATGATAGTGTAGTGTTAGGTGTAATTGTAACTTAGGTTAGGATTTATTTTACAGGTAATTTTGTATTTATTTTAGCTAGGTAGCTATTAAATAGTTAATAACTATGTAATAGCTATTGTACCTATTTAAAATAAATACAAAGTTGCCTGTAAAATAAAAATAAACCCTAAAATAGCTACAATGTAACTAATAGTTATATTGTAGCTATCTTAGGGTTTATTTTATAGGTAAGTATCTGGGGCCCGATCCGATATAAATCGTCGCCCGCAAAAGCCGGCGACGCCAATATTTGCGCAGGTTTGGTATCCTATATACGGCGTAACTTAGAAGTTACGCGCGTATATTTCTGCCTTCGCCCGTCGTTTTTTTGGCCCATAGACTGACATACAAAACACGTGCAGTTTGGTATCCAATATACGGCGTAAGGACTTACGCGCGCAGATTTCAGAAAATCTACTCCATTCTCATCTCGCCACAAATTTCAGCCGCAGGAACCCTTGACTTAGAAACCAACGTAACTCTCTAAAGGCCTAACAAGTGCATGCTTAACAACATACATATCAGTTAACCTCTTCAAAGCATTTATTATTCCTGCTCCTGCAAGTTTGTCAAACCAATCACAAAGGGGTCATCATGGGGCACAAGGGGTCATCATGGGGCACAAGGGGTCATCATGGGGAACAAGGGGTGTGGGAAGCCCTACAATCCCCTGTTGTTCTCTCTTCACATGCTGATTCTATAGTTGCTGCTGAGGTCCATGGTGATGGTGCTGCCCCTGCTGCAGCTGGTCATCGAATTACATACTGTGGAGTTCCACTGCATGTAAGTAAAACTACTACATCCCACCCCCATTCCCTTAACCACCCTAATTACTGAAAATATATCATTAGTTCAATTCATGTTTTGGTCACTATGATTTATTGACTATCATTTCAAGGAATGAAATAGGATGTTTATACCTTATGTTCACACCTTCTGTAAAAACATTATTATTTAGATATATATACCCATGTGCAGGGATAGGCAAGGTGTCCTTCACTAAAAGTCTTTACCTTAGAAAATGTCCGCCACAGCCTTGGCTCGTGCCTATCCCTGCACATGGGTCAATTTCTATTGGATGTGAGAAACCTTGATTTACATCTTAAAAGTGAATGTCACTATATGTACCCTTCATGCACAACTATGTGATGTGGTTTAGAGAACATGAATATGTCATAAACATGATGATATTACCTTTTCTGGGCCATTTCCACACAGGCCTTATTATATTTTTCAAAAATATTAGTGTACTAAAACACCCCTCACATGGATGTAGATGACAATTATATGGTAAATAACAGAGGACTTAGGAAGATTTAGGATGAAATATAACAATATTTTTTTTTTTTTAGGCTTCTTAGATGAGGGGGCTGAGGGGCCTGGAGTGGGTCTCCTGCCTCTCCTGGGTTGTGTGGATTCAGAGGATTCTGCAGGAGTGCTGGCCACAGATGAGAGGCTGGAGGCAATGTCCTGCTGGTGTGTGAAATGCTCCACCAACACACCCAACAGTTGGTTTTGTTCCCTCCATCTGTTGTCACTCTGAATCTGCATGTCCGAAATAACTCTCAGCATCTGAGATTGGTTCTGGACGATACCACTTAAAGATGCTGCCATGTCCCGTTGCACTCAATGGAACGCTGTAGTAAAGTCTGTTAGCTCCTGTAAAACCTGCGTTGGTCTCTCTGCATTCTCTCGGAGGTTGATGTGAGCCTCTCGCAGGTTGATGTTTGCCTCCTCTGGAGGGCAATTTATTCGTCGCCCATGGCAGAAGCCAGAGGATCTATAGGCTCTTCCCCAGCAGGGACTCTAGGCGCAGGTTCACCTCTAGCTGCTGTTTCGACTTGAACATCCTCAGCTGCTGGTGCTGCCAGAGGGATCACAGCTGGTGCTGCCGGAGGGATGACAGGCGGTGCTGCCGGATGGATCACAGCTGGTGCTGCCGGAGGGATGACATGCGGTGCTGCCGGAGGGATCACAGCTGGTGCTGCTGGAGGGATGACAGGCGGTGCTGCCGGATGGATCACAGCTGGTGCTGCCGGAGGGATGACATGCGGTGCTGCCGGAGGGATCACAGCTGGTGCTGCCTGAGGGATGATGACAGGCAGTGCTGCCTGAGGAATGATGACAGGCGGTGCTGCCTGAGGAATGCTGACAGCTCTATGCTCCTCCTCAGATGCTGGAGCTCTTCCAAGTGAAGCAGATGGTGGAGATCTCCGGATGGACTGGTAGTCCCATTGCCGGCTGGTGTGCACCCACTCAGCCTGGTGGTATAATCCCTGACTGGCCTGGTGTGGGGGGGTAAAGACATCTACCCTTCGGGGCTGACTTGGCTCCCCCTCCAAGTCAAAGGAATAGTCCTCCGGCCAGGGCTCCTGCCAGGTACCCTCTTGCAATGCTGGCAGCATGAGATCTGGATTGTCAACAGAGGCACTCTAACCCAGCTCATGCCTGGGTGCATATTCTTGCTTGACTCTCTGGACCGGTGGTTGAGGTGGAGATATTCTTTGTGGCGGTGGTGGAGGTGGATGCATGGGCGTTTGCACCCTGGTGACTGGAGGTTCTGTGGAGGAGTCAAATGATGAGAGGGATTAGTACAGTCAGATATATATCCATGTGGGCATACAATGTACATGCTAGGGCCTATACACAGTCTCATGTCAAACTCTATAACATGCATGTGCACATTGAGATTTGTGATATGAGGGTTTTTAATATGCAAAGTATACATGTATGTGTTTCATAAAATAGTTCTGTGTACATGTCAGTGATGGAGAAAATGTGTTCTTTAAGTGACACTATGGTTGTGATGACTATAGTGTCCATTTACTGAAAACTCTACATGTGGCTTGTGGCCTGTGTTACTCTGAGACATGTTAGTATTTCACTATTCCACCTCATATCATGAATTTCAATGTGCATTGATATTTAATAAACAAAGAATAACAAAATAATGAAGGAAATTAGATAATAGAAGTAAATTGAGATGTTGTTTAAAACTGTATTCTCTATCTGAATAATTAAATAAAAAGATTTGGTTTAATGTCCCTTTAATGTGAAATCTAATTTTAGATATTTTTGTTAGTAGGCCAAATACCATGCTCCTCATTGTGTACATGAAAATGGCGGCTGCGCAGGGGTTTAAGTATGATTTTTGAATGGCGTAATTACGTGGCGCATCTTTTAGAACTGGCGGTTAGTTTTTACGATTCGTTGCCTAATTTGCATAAAACTACACTTTATTGAGACTTTACGTGAACAAAATACTGGCGTAAGTACTTGCGACGACTAAAATGTGTATTTGCGCACATTTTAGCTGATCGCCGGTTTTTCATACTTACGCCAGTTTAGCATCTGACGGCGCAGTATATTGGATAGGTCAAGTTGCGAGGTGAAATTACGGGTGGCGCAGGTTCCCTCGCTTGCGCCGAAAACTACGCCGTATATCGGATCGCACCCTTAGTTTTAAATATGATTAATTTATTTAATTATAGGAATATTTATTTAGATTAATTTAAATAATATTTAAGTTAGGGGGTGTTAGTGTTAGACTTAGGTTTAGGGGTTAATTCATTTAATATAGTGGCGGCGGTGTAGGGGGGTAGATTAGGGGTTATTCAATGTACTGTAGGTGGTGGCGGTGTAGGGGGGGCAGGATAGGGGTTAATAAATGTAATATAATTGGCGGAGGGCTCCGGGTGTGGTGATTTAGGGGTTAAACAATTAATTTATTTGCAGCAGCGTCCGGGATTGGCAGGATAGGGGTTAATAACTTTATGTAGATTGCGGCAGTATAGGGGGTGGAGGATTAGGGGATAATAGGTATAATGTACGTGGCGGCGGGGTCTGGGAGAGGCGGTTTAGGGGTTCATATATTTATTATAGTGGCGGCGGGGTCCAGGAGCGGCGGTTTAGGGGTTCATATATTTATTATAGTGGTGGTGGGGTCCGGGAGCGGTGGTTTAGGGGTTCATATATTTATTATAGTGGCGGTGGGGTCCGGGGGCGGAGGTTTAGGGGTTAATATATTTATTATAGTTGCGGCGGGGTCCAGGAGCGGCGGTTATGAGCTTAATAAGTTTATTTAGGTGCGGGGGGCTCCGGGAGCGGCAGTTTAGGGGGTAAAACAGTATAGTATAGTGTGGGTGCTTAGTGACAGGCTAGCAAGAAAGCTGTGAAGAAACCGATGAGCAGCGAGATCGATGACTGTTAGTTAACAACAGTCCGCTGCTCATCGCACCGTACTTGGTGCACAGCTTTTTGACAGTTTTCTTGAAAATTTGGCGAACATATTCAGGTGTGCGGCAGCGATGTTAGGCGAGCTTAGGCGAGCGTATTGGGGCCGGCGAATGCAGGTAAGTAGACAGGTTGATAACTAGAGGCCTATAGGTCTAAAATGCCTGCATTATCTGAAATGACTGTGTCTGTGCACATAACAAAACACTGTAGTTTGGTACATACAGTACATGTATATATATATATATATATATATATATATATATATATACACACACAATCATATCCTAATTACTTCATCTCAGCTGATAATTTAATTCCCAGAATAGAAAAAAACCCATTATGTACACAATGGTGTTCTCATTTGCATCTCTAAGTGTCTCTATTTCCCTTAAAATGAATCTTGAAGACCCTGAATCTATTCTTTTTTTAAAAATAGGAATAAAAAGAAAGCAGTTTATGTTAAAAATGTATTTTAGAAAAAAAAAAGATGCAAATAATGATTTTCCATTTGTGGTATTTATATTCCCAAGAAATATCCCATTCATCACCAAAAAATAGAACAAATGCTAAACATATTAAAATCTCTTTATTTTACCTCATTAAAGAATGCTTCATTTGTAGGCCAGCTGCACTATAATTATGCTTTATTGCCAGCTTTGCATGTTCCGAATTCTGAACATTTGATAAAAATTGCTCATCTTTTACAATAGGGAAAAATATCTATTCTTCTCAATCACATGGGTTATGATTTTGCTGGCTACTTTGTCTAAAAAAATAAATGTAAAAAAAGAAATTACATTTTTTCACTAGTTGCTCACCCTTATGAAGAATAAATAGATTGAATTAAATAAGAAGCATAAATTAATTCAAAATGAGGACATTTTGGACAATGGCATAAAGAATTGGTACTAAATCAAAGCCTATTTGAAATGTACCAAGCAATAAACAACTCATATTTTTGCTTAGACATCTTTCTACTCATATAATAATGCAATGCATTGCAACTAAAGAGCAGTGCAGTCTATTTACTGGTTCTCGAAACAATATTTAACAGAACTCATGCACAAATTGACCCATATTAATATTGCAAAGATGTGTATATGTGTACATTTTATACTTTCATGAGCACACTATGGGGAAGATTTATCAAATGTCAAGCGGACACGATCCGGTGTAGCAGATCATGTCCGCCCAACATCGATAAATGCCGACAGCATATGCTGTCAGCATTTATAATTGCACAAGCACTTCTTTTGTGATGCCGCCCCCTGCATATTTGCAGCCAATCAGCATCCAATCGAGATAATTGCGATCCGCCACCTCAGAGGTGGAGGATGAGTTAAGGAGCAGTGCGCTGCTTCTTAACTTATGTTTCCGGCAAGCCGGAAGGCTCACGCGGAAACAGCAGCATACGCTGCGTGATAAATCTACCCTTATATCTTTTGGGAAAATTTTGTCACCTTGATTTACTTATGTGGAGATTGGTTTCACATCACATATTAACAAATAGAAACAAAAGGTTATACATATGTTAAACATATGTCCCTTTAATAAAAAAGGGTATAACATGCCACTTTAAAGCAACAAACATACAACATTCTACATTCGATAATACCTATTATTTGGTGTATGTTACATGATAACACCAAATATCTGGTATATGGTTCATGAGTCTTATTTATAGAATAACTTGTACATTCCATCACAATATATCATTTTTACATATGTCACTTTTAGTATTATCTTTTTAGTGATGAGATGGATTGTTTATGGGTTATAGATGAGAAGTTTAGGCAATTTCAGAACTTGGTTATTCAAAATAGATAGATACCCAATGAGGACGCCCCAATAGCTATCATTATTATTACTATTTTGGTGTAGAGGGCTTTCTTACGGGTAACCCGGTATAGTAGGCTGACATAGCAGTGACATAATTTGTGACTTTTTTATTATTATTGCCTACATGGATCACTAAATTGTTAGTGTATCTATCTCAATCCTGTGAATGTATCCACTTGAATCCTCTGATAGGAACATTACTACAGGAAATCTATAGAACATAATATTTTTTTGTATGGCGATAGAGGAACCTTATTATGAGATGAGCCATCAAATATTATTGTTAATACACATATATCGATATATAAGTGAAAGGATTTTATTTATTTGTTTTTACCTATATGTTATTTATTTTAGATTTGTCACAATTTTTGTATGATAAGATCTATAATGGTAACACATTGCAATTCACCACTTGGTGTATCAAGAATTAATAGGATTTACATGCTAGTCTCACAGCTGCATCCTTGTTTTAGGACTATTTGATTGGTATTGATTTGTATATAAGGTAGCTTAGTAACATTGCTTGTATTATACCTGATGAAACAGTCTTTAGAACCAAGAAACGCATTGCACATTTAGGGTGATTACATGTCAACTGTATAACCCCTTGCTTTATTGTGCACTTAGTATGGTTTTATATTAATCTTGTTTTTATCAAAACTCATTTGCAAGTGCATACGTATGCTACCTCAAATGGAATATTGATTTCCACATCGTGTGTGAGACCAGCAGCCGGAGTTTAGTGAGCTGGAACACTGTGAGTCTCCAGAACAATTGAGTGCTGCAACTCTGTGTGAGTACCCTGTGTTTACAACTTATACCAGCTTGTTGATATACTGATACACACATAAATCG
Source organism: Bombina bombina (assembly GCF_027579735.1). NCBI lineage: Eukaryota > Metazoa > Chordata > Amphibia > Anura > Bombinatoridae > Bombina > Bombina bombina. The sequence continues at coordinate 1,161,887,961 of NC_069500.1, read as the reverse complement.
CCCTCTGTTTTGTCTTCTGGACATTTATCGATCTAAATGTACAATTTCTTGTTGATTGCTCAGTGGAACATAATGGTACACCAGCAATAAAAAGTTATCTTTTATATTCCAAGACTCACAGTGCTCCAGCTCACTAAACTCTGGCTGCTGGTCTCACACATGTATGAAACTTTAACTTATTGCAGTTTTGGAGGAAAAAAAACTGTTTAATTTAAGCCATGGAATGATCACAACTGCCCTGCAGTTCTTCTGTCTGCTGACAGCCAACATTTTAGTATTGTCAATCAACATTACCTGTGTTTAACAATGCAGTCATGTGTAGGATTACTCTCGGCTATGGATTTATTGATCAACTTTTATATCAAGGGACAACTGTTTAATCTCCTGAAAAACTGATTGTGTCCAAGAATACCTATCTATCCTATCCATGTGTGTGTCACATTTTTGTCAAACCCATAGACTTTTGTGTCCATAAAAAGGGAAAAAAATGTTTATCCCTCTTGTAGACTTGTCAACTGCAATTAATTAGTAAAACCTTAGTTTGTATGACTGTTCCTCTAGTCACAGGGCTAAAAAACTCTGCTACTCTGAAGCTTTTAAGTGGCATTTGGTTGGTGTTGTAATTTGTCCTAGTCAAGTTCCCCAGAAAACACAAAAAAATGCATGAGCGCACACTGCACACACAAACAAAATACAGAACAGATGAAAATAGACTAAAACTAAACTGTAGAACATGGTCAAAATAATATTCTTGATTGCTTATTATTGTTAAAATGTTATTTAGTTTAAAGGAGATTTGTGGTTTGACAGCAAAAGTAGATAGTGTATAACAGAAGTCTGAGATGTTCTGGTTTCAAGAGGAATTGGTCATTAGATTCATTTCTACTTACATTAAGAGTAAAAATTATTTCATTGATTGTTTATTCTTAAAAAAAGTGAAATATGTAGTAGACTGGTGCTCATACTATTAAATAAAATTAAATAAATGGGGACTAACAATTAATTTGTGCCTTTTCTTAATAGATGTCATTAGCAAGCAAAGCTGGGATCTGACCTTTTTAATTAGCTGTGAGTTCTTCAGTGTTAGAAGTAGATTTTCTAATGATTCTACTCTAGTAATAGTGCCATTCATAGAGACCAAAAAAATTGGGTTTTTTTTAATGGTGATGTGGGATTTTTGTTGTTGAAGAATTATACAGTGCAATTTTGTAAGCATGTGTTGGGGTTGTGTATTTATATAAGAAGTAGAAAGCTATCGCTATCACCTTTACACGTAACTCATTACAGACTAGAGTAGACATGGTACTGGAATAAGCACAGGTCTATCATTTGATGAGCCCTGTGTTAAAGGTAAGCTGGCCATCTTGTGTCAGGTTCAGAAAAAATGAAATAAACCTACTAGTTATTTTTTTAAAATATATTTTACAATTTATTAAATTATGCAGCTTTTCCATTACAGAAGATTAAATTATACTTCCCTGGTTTAAGAAGTGAATTAAAATTAACTGAAGATATCGCCTTTGCAATATATAATTTATAAACTATTCATCGACCTGTTTAATATGATACTAACAGAGAGGATACAGCATGAGGAAAAAGTTAATACAGGAAACCCTGGCAGTTTTAGAATGGTATTAGTATTTTTAAATGAATAATTTCAAAAGCTTAAAGAGGCTTTGAAACATTAGAGTGTTAAACAAATCTATGCACTCTTGCACCCCCCACTTCCCATCTGCTGTCCAAAACATTTAAAATACAAAATCCTCCGGGTGTCCTCCTGCTGTGTATTTAAGTTGGGAGAGGGATCTAAGAACTATTATACTACCTTATCAGAACCTATTACTATTTTAATCTAGAATGTCATCTTCCATCTCCTCTTCCATACTGGAAATTAACTATAAAATACTACAGATATGGTACTTTTCCTCTCAGAAATTACATAAGCTATTTCCTCAGAATAGTAACAGAGGTTTGAGATGCGGACATGTTATTAGTGTAATAAGACACATGTGGTGGTGATATCCTCATATTTCAACATACTATATAGCTCTAATTACAGAAATTGAATCCGCCATAAAAAAGCTTACCTCTTGACCCACTTATATGGCTTCTTAACCCCCTGCCTAGGCTATCATCCTCTACAGCCCTTACATTCTTCCAAATAATGGCTAATAGCACTAGATTAATGAAAGCTAAAAACTGGAAGCATAAAGAAGTAACATTGGTATATTTGTGGAGAAAGAGGGTTACAGAATTCCTAGACCTAGAAGAATATCATTACCGTAAGCACCAAAGCATGGATACATTTGCTACTATACAGTCTATATGACCTTTATATATAAAACTGATAGCTGATTCACCCACAATATCCTTCACTTTTCTCTCATCTATAGTCAACAGCATCTCCTCCTTTTGTTTTTACACCCATGCTTCCTAATTAGTATTATGCGACTAACGGGTTATACTTAGGATATCATGTAATCCAGTTAATTTTATATTGTTGTTGCACTACAGGTCTCACATATGTAGTCTCTACACTAATGTTATTAGTGCATTTGTATTTTTATACAACCCCAGCTTTTATTATAGAATGGATTTTCCATTATATTTTGATTGATTGTTAACTATCACCTAGATTACGAGTTTGGCATTATGGCCCAAACCGCTTAATTTTCCCTAATGTTGCTATTACAAGTCTTGTCGGTATAGGTGTACCGCAATCCTTTTAGCCAGTCCCGCAACGTCAGTACCGCACTTTTAAAAATGTCCTTTTTCAATGGGACTCCAATAGCGCCGGTATTACGAGTTTGTCTGGGAGGCTAAAAAGTAAGCGGTACACCCTATACGACAAGATTCGTACCACCATCTGAAAGTCAGAAGTTATGAGTTTTACGTTACAAAGCTGTAACATAAAACTCATAAATAAAGTGTTGCAAAGTACACTAACACCCATAAACTACTTATTAACCCCTAAACCGAGGCCCTCCTGCATTGCAAACACTATAATATACTTATAAACCCCTAATCTGCCGCTCCAGACATCGCCAACACTTTTAAAATTTATTAACCCCTATTCCTCCGCTCCCCAACATCGTCACCACTATAATAAACCTATTAACCCCTAAACCACTGCCCTCCCGCATCGCAAACACTATTTAAATATCATTAACCCCTAATCTGCCATCCGCCCACACCGCTGCTATAATAAACCTATTAACCCCTAAACCGCAAGCCCCCCACAACGAAATATACTTAAATAAACTTTTAACCCCTAAACCTAATGACCCCCTAACTTTATATTAAAATTACAAATTCCCTATCGTAAATTAAATTAAAACTTACCTGTCAAATTACAAAAATTAATTTTAAACTAACAATTAAATTAATATAATTATGAAACTACAATTAAACTAAATACCAATAAAAAACAACAACTAAACTACGCATTAAAAAAATCCTAACACTACTCCAAAAATTACAAAGTAATTAATTACGGAAAAAATATAACTATATTACAAAAACAAATGATCAAAAATAAAAACAAGTTACACCTAATCTAATAGCCTTATCAAAATAAAAAAGCCCCCCCAAAATAAGAAAAACCCCTAGCCTACAATAAACTACCAATATACCTTAAAAGGGCCTTTTGTGGGGAATTACCCCAAAGAGATCTTTTACCTGTAAAAAAAATACAGACACCCCTCCTAACAGTAAAAACCACCACCCATCCACCCAACAAACTCCACAAATAAAATCACTATCTAAAATAAACTAAGCTAACCATTGCCCTGAAAAGGGCATTTGTATGGGCATTGCCCTTAAAAGGACATTTAGCTCTTTTGCAATGCCCTGAAAAGGGCAATCAGCTCTTTTATGAAAAGCCCAAACCCTAAGCTAAAATAAAAACCCACCTAAAAAAAACTTAAAAAAACCTAACACTAACCCACGATGATCCACTTACAGTTCTTGAAGTCCCGCTTGAAGGATCCATCCAGCCGGTGAAGTCCTCATCCAGACGGCAAGAAGTTTTCATCCAGATGGCCTCTTTGATCTTCATCCAGCCGGTGAAGTCCTCATCCAGGCAGCAAGAAGTCTTCATCCAGATGGCATCTTCTATTTTCATCCATCTGGCGCGGAGCGGGTCCATCCTGAAGACATCCGGCGTGGAGCATCCTCTTCATACGGTATCCGCTGTACACTGGAACTTCAATGCAAGTGATGCCAATTAAGATGGCATCCCTTGCATTCCTATTGGCTGAAATATTTCTATCAGCCAATAGGAATTATAGCTGCTAAAATCATATTGGCTGTTCCAATCAGCCAATAGGATTGAGCGCTCATCCTATTGGCTGTTCCAATCAAAAGTCCCTTTTAAAGGCTATTGGTAGTTTATTGTAGGCTAGGGTTTTTTAGATTAGGTGTAATTTGTTTTTGTTTTTGATCATTTGTTTCTTATTCTTTGTAATTGTTTTTTTGTAATTTATTAATTTTAATTTTAGTAATTTTAGTGTTTTTTTAGGTTTTAGTGTAAGGCAGGTTAGGTTTTATTTCACAGGTAAGTTTGTATTTATTTTAACTAGAAAGTTAATAAATAGTTAATAACTATTTACTAACTAGTCTACCTAGTTAAAATAAATACAAACTTACCAGTCAAATAAAAATAAAACCTTAGCTAGCTACAATATAACTATCAGTTATATTGTAGCTAGCTTAGGTTTTATTTCACAGGTAAGTATGTATTTAGTTTAAAATAGGTATTATTTAGTTAATAATTGTAACTTTAATTTAGCTGTATTTAAATTATGTCAAAGTTAGGGGGTGTTAGGCTTAGGGTTAGGTTTAGGGTTTAATATATTTATTTATTGGTAGTGATGTGGGAGGCCAGAGGTTTAGGGGTTAATAGTATTATGTAGGGGGCAGCAATGTTAGGGGCAGCAGATTAGGGGTTAATAACTGTATGTAGGTGGCGGCAATGTTAGGGGCAGCATATTAGGGGTGTTTAGACATGGGGTTTATGTTAGGGTGTTAGGTTTTTACATTAAATGTATTTTTCCAATAGACATCAATGGGGCTGCTTTACGGAGATTTCATTCCGTGCTCGCAGGTGTTAGACTTTTTTTTGGCTGGCTCTCCCCATTGATGGCTTTGGGGAAATCGTGCACAAGCATGTAACAGCATCGCTTGTTTTCGGTGCGGTATGGAGCTCAACACCAACATTCGCTAGCACAAGCCTGCTTTTTTTAAACTCGTAATACCAGCGATATAGCGGGTTGAAATAATGCTGCTTTTGTGGCGGTCGTTAAAAACCCTATAGCGCTCAAAACTCGTAATCTAGCTGTAAATTTATTGTTATTTTATTCTTATTATTTTTAATAAAGCTGGATTAAAAAAAAAAAGAAAATTGTACATTAACAGTGGGGATTAGTTTATTTGCCTCAATAAGCTTTGTGTAAGCCTTTGATTCTCATACTGCTATTAATGCTCCTGTGGTTTTATAAAAAAAAACTAGCCAGCTGAAAGTGAGTCAATATATTGAAAATTTGCTGAGCAGCGCAAGACAAAGGGATGTGAAACTCAATTTTGTTTCTTTCATTGTTCAGATACAGAATACAATTTTAAACAACTTTCCAACTTACTTTAGGCCCCCATTTACATTATGAAATGCTGGGTGGACAAGGTTTGCTCCCAGAAACCTTGTCCATTCAGCATTGTGGAGAGTTATTGCACAAGCAAATGATCGTTTAGCAGTGCCCCCTGCTCTCATACAACTAATTATTGACAAGAATAGGTCTTGTCAATCATCTCAGTTGGATCTAACCGAGATGATTTCACTTAGCTAGACTTGAGGTAGTCAAGAGGTTAAATAGCAGCAGTCTTAAGCCTGAGTCACTTGGCACTTAAGAGCTGTGTCCGCAACTTCATAAATTGGGCCCATATTATAAAATGTGATTTATTCTCTTGTTAAAGTAGTAGCAATCCACTACTTGGAGTTAGCTGAACACAGTTATGTCATTGACAAGAGGCACATATGTGTAACCAACAATCAGCAGCAAGCTCTCTGTAGTGCATTTCTGTTCTGAGCCTACCTAGGTATGCTTTTCAAGAAAGAATACCAATGGAACAAAGCACATTAGCTAATATAAGTAAATATTGATTAATAATTCATTAATGTTGACCGCCCCATTAATAAAAATATTCAAAATGAAGATAACACATTCAATAGAATTGGATAGCCTATAAGTTAATAGAATCTTTATAAAAACTGCTTGAGGTATTCTACCATCAAGAGGTATAGCCACAGCTACTACAGACACTAGAAAAAGTGGAACCATATTATTTGTCCTCAATCAAAATACATTTGTCTGGACTGTTATTTAAATAAGGGGTGAATGTTCAATTCATATACAGTATATAAAAGAAAAAAAGCAACTTAGTACTCTTAGATAACAATATTGATAACATTTTTCATTGACAGCAGTTGTAGGAATTAGCACCACATTAAAATATAGCTTTTGTTAATAGCTATATAAAAACGTTTATAGTATATTAAGATATTATCATCATTAAAATTATTTTAATGATGATAATATCTTTTAAAGGAGGAAAAAAAGGTGTACACTGTGCATCTATTCAATATGAAAATAAATAGTATCCATCTATAAAAAGTAACACGTATAGTTGAAGTTTTCTCAAGCAGTAACCATCATTGAACACTGTTAGAAATATTACATGCTTCCATGTGTAGTTGGTCATTGGTGCAACCTATAAGAGTTACAAATATTCTTTTCATGTACCTATTGGTGCAAATTCCCCTAAAAAGTGGACATAATACAGCATTAGATTACCTACTCATCTTATTTAAAACTACACCAGAAAAGCCAGATACTCCTAGGATAGGAGAAAAAAATAAATAATAAAATAAATAAATAACAGTGTAGATTTCAGTGTAGGAAACTTCCAATACAAATAAAATAATTTAAGGCAGCCTCATAACTGCCTTGAACAGATACATAGTACATTCACCTCTTTCCTTTCTTTAAGGAATTAATAACTCATTATAATTTTTGTATTTTAATACAATGAATGTTTTTATATCAATATTGATAAATGTTTAATTTTAACTGTGATCCTTATTACTTTAATTGCTTTTAGGATAAAGTTATCAATGCTGTTGTTGCCTAAGAGAGTGCTGAAAGATGTCGGTATTTCTGTGACATCTACTGTAGGATTTTATTTCCAAAGAAGATTGAGAAAAAAGAAAGGGAGATTAATTCAAGAAGAATACCTGACCAGTCAAATGTCTCAGAGGATATAGGATAAATAATTTGTTGAGGCTCATAAATTGGGTGACCATATTGCCGCTTTAAAAAGGGACACATATCAAATATACATATGTCAGGGTTGTTTTACCCCCTTAACGACCAAGGACATTTGATTTAATGACCAAGGAGGTACCCTGTACATCCTCAGGGGTTTCAAGCAGTGGATGCGATTGTGATCGCTTCCAGCCGCTTTCAAGGTATTGCAGTGATGCCTTGATATTGAGGCATCACTGCAATACCTTTTTATACCCACGATGAGGAGAGAGCCACTCTGTTGCCCTCTCTGCATCGGCCAGCGATGGTGCCGATTGTTGGTGCATGTGAGCCATAGCTTCCTGATCCGATGCGTGCAAGTGGTTTGGAGCACGGGGGGGGGGCATCTTGTGCGCTAGTACTTTAAAATAAAATTACATTGAAGGTGATGGGATGGAGGGAGAGGGAAGGGGGTTAATAAATGTTAAGAAAGGGATCTGGGAGAGGGTAGGCTATTGAGGGGGGGGGGGCAGCTACACTACAGAAAATTGGCTTTTTTTTTTTATTATTTTAGCTAACTGGTTACTGGCAGACAGCTACTAGTACCCAATATGGTGGCAAATAGGTAGAGGGGGAGGGTTAGAGGGCTGTTTGGGGGGGATCAGGGAGGTTGGGGGCTAAGGGGGGATCCAACACTGCAGAATAAATACAAATAAATTAAAAAAATAATATAAAAAAGGCTTTTTATTTTTCTGGCAGTAACAATTGTGAAGTGGGGGAGGGAATAGAGCTGTTTGAGGGCGGTCAAGAAGGAATCAGGGGGTGGGATATGTCAGGTGGGAGGATGATCTCTACACTAAAGCTAAAATTAACCCCACAAGCTACCTAATTAACCCCTTAACTGCTGGGCATAATATGGGTAGCCCTCAGTTTACGCCGGGTTTAGGTTCCAGAAGGAATGGTTGTAAATCGAAAAAGTTGTAAATTGAAACCCAGGTTATAATGTAAGTCAATGGGAAGTGAGGGAGTTAGGTTCCAGGCCCCTCTCAAAATTGGCATAAGTAACACCTAATACATTATTTTTAAAGCTTTGAAATGAAGACTTTAAATGCTAAACAGCATTATAAACCTAATAAAATAATGACACAACACAGAATATATAATTAAACTAAGTTAAATGAACAAAAAATTTTGCTAAACAGCTAGAAGCATTTACAACCATTTGTGCCATAATTGCACAAGCTGTTTGTAAATAATTTCAGTGAGAAACCTAAAGTATGTGAAAAAGATTGTGGAAAAGTGAACAATTTTTTTTATTTGATCGCATTTGGCGGTGAAATGGTGGCATAAAATATACCAAAATGGGCCTAGATAAATACTTTGGGTTGTCTACTACACTACACTAAAGCTAAAATTAACCCTACAAGCTCCCTAGTTAACCCCTTCCCTGCTGGGCATAATACGAGTGTGGTGCACAGCGGCATTTAGCAGCCTTCTAATTACCAAAATGTTATGCTAAAGCCATAAATGTCTGCTATTTCTTAACAAAGGAGATTGCAGAGAAGCATTTACAAATATATGTGTCATAATTGCACAAGCTGTTTGTAAATTTCAGTGAAAAACCTAAAGTTTGTAAAAAAGTTAATGATTTTTTTATTCAATCGCATTTGGCAGTGAAATGGTGGCATGAAATATACCAAAATTGGCCTAGATCAATACTTTGGGTTGTCTACTAAAAAACAATATATGCATGTCAAGGGATATTCAGGGATTCCTGACAGATATCAGTGATACAATGTAACTATCGCTAATTTAAAAAAAAATTGTATTTATTGCCCTATAACTTGCAAAAAACCCCAAAGAACATGTAAACATTGGGTATTTCTAAACTCATGACAAAATTTAGAAATTATATAGCATGGATGTTTTTTGTGGTTGTAGATGTGTAACAGATTTCGGGGGTTAGAAAAAATGTGTATTTTTTAATTTTTTTCCTCATATTTTATAATTTTTTATAGCAAATTTTAAAATATTATAAAAATAATGGTATTTTTAGAAATTCCATTTAATGGCGAGAAAAACGGTACATAATATGTGTGGGTACAGTAAATGAGTAAGAGGAAAATTACAGCTAAACACAACACCGCAGAAATGTAAAAATAGCCCTGGTCCCAAACGGTAAGAAACTTGAAAAGTGCTATGGTCACTAAGGAGATAGGAATGTTTTGAATAACGATTCATTATAAGAACCCTGACATATGTATTTTTCATATGTGTCCCTATTTAAAGCGGCAATATGGTCACCCTACTCATAAAGCTAGGGAGGATAGATAGACCAATAATTGAATTTTAGCAGACTGACAGCTTATGTTCTGTATTATTTACGGTAGGAGAGAACGATAGAAAAGAAGAATCTATAGAATTCAGAAAGTGCAGAAAATATTACTTTATTGTTTATGGGTCAAACCTGTGTGAGCTGCTGCCCCAGAATAAAACAAATTGCATCCCTTATCTTTTGTCATTTGCTTGTCTTCCCTACACCCAGAGTTATCCTGTGTGCAAAGTGATACAATGAAAGGGCAGAATGAATAATAAATATACAATAGAGTATACACAACTTACAAATAAACACCCAAGAGAAAAAGCATATTTATTAATTAAAGACATAAAGATATGGCCACAAAACGTAAACCTTTCCTCCAAAAAAGCCGTAAAACTCAATGTAGCAAATAAGGCAAACTGCAGAATTTAGGGGGCATCCATCCAGGCTAATACTGCTAGAGTAGAGTACATATTGCAATTTTCATAATGGGTAGAATTTTAACCAGCTGGAGAAGATATGTATATATCGAGATGAGGTGAGGCCCAAAAAACTTCTGGTAAGCCTCAAAAAGCTATAAACCCAAAAGAAAGGAACACATTTTAACAAGGATATACCATGAATATCTGAAGTATACATCAGTGTAACCATCTGGGGCCTGGTTTAATAAAATTATTCTGTGCATTTGACATTTATATTTTAAAATCATATTATCAGCCCGATTTGAATTGTAATATTAATCATGTTTAAAATCTTTAATTGATAACTATAAGTATTGTTTAGTAAGTTATAAGTTTAGACAGTGGGTAGGAGAGTGACGTCGCTACAGCCTGAAGGGGGTGTGTGCGCTGCTATCCAATTGCAGCCCCAGAAAATCGGCAAAAGAAAAGAGAAGCACTGTTGGCGTGGTGCCAGCTAGAAATGCGGATCAAGCCCAATCCAAATAGTAGAAGGTAGAGGGAAGCAGCACTCTTACTCCATAGTCCTTAAAATCCAAAAGGTTTATTTCAAAAAATGTTTAAAACACGTAGAAAAGTAGACAAGCACACAGAAAAGTATAAGTTTACCCTGAATGTTTACTTTTCTAATGTTAATGAATTCCAAGCTCACATAAAACAGTATATCTGTACAATGTAATATTTCTCACCTTAAACCCTTTACTAAAGGAATTACATAATCTCCTTCATCATCCTTTTGGCTTTGTCTCCATACTTGAAAACACAACTGTAACAAACTGCATATGACAAGCATGGCCCATGTTGGCTGTTTTCCTGCAGGGACAGATAATGCGCACACAAATTGATTAGAAAAAGGACCTGACATGTTGACATGTCATACTTCTTAAAGCTATTCCACCATCTGCAATCTGCACCCTCCACCTGCAACATATTTGCCACTTGAATCCATCAAGTTGAGACTAAGGTTAACATAGTAATCTACGTTATCTCATTATTGATTCCTTAAATACTATGAGGCAAAACAGTCCTACACAGCTGCAATCCAGACCACCAGGGATACAAAAACACTTTCACACAATACCAATCTGCTCCCTGAGGTCATCACAATAATTATTTCCCTTTGGACATTTTTTGTCAATTGATTAATTGCTGTTGGCTCATTCCATCTATTTGATTATGTCTATTGTAAATACTTATTTTCAAGACATTTAAGCTTTATTTACAAATACATTGTATTTTTTTATTTTCTTTATTTTATTATTATATGGACATTAAAGTCAATCAATATATATATATATATATATATATATATATATATATATATATATAGCCTTAGTTGCTACTGTCTCAATGGTTACTATGGTTACCTAGTACTCAGGGGCTGGTTACAATAATCCAGTGAAGCTGGTTGCTTTTTGTATATATATGTATGTATTTTATAAATATATACATATATATATATATATATATATATATATATATATATATATATATATATATATATATATATTATTTGTGTAAACATATTATTGCATTTTCCCTTATTGTTTACATATCTAATATGTTCATACTCACACAAAAATTAATTGGCGCTAACAGCCCTTGCTAGGTAAAATTCTTTAAAATAATCTAAAAGTTCACTACCTTGATCTTAAAATATAAACAGAACACAAATAACCCCTATAATAAATCTATGCAGTGTTATATACATCCAGTTTGCAAAATCCGCTTGTATATGGAGTCTAATGCTGCTTATTTTGCCAAATGAATCCTTCACACCAAATGGAGTAGGGCAGAAGCTTGAACTCTAGAAGAAAAAAAGTGCAAGAAAGATTCAAGTGTGGTAATAAACAACACACAGAAGCGCACATTAAAAGTTGCACTTACAATGTTTATTAAACTTAATGCAGTAAAAACAGTATACTTCATCCGATGGATACAATGTATAACATTCCCCTTTTGGATGCTTAACATTCAGTGATGTAGTCTTTATCCGATCCCGGCTCCTCTGTGCGGTACAATTTCAGTGTTCCTTCCTGATGTCTGAGTGAACTGTAGCTGTTGGGAACTCCGCCTCTAGAGCTATGGATACCCGGGACGTCCAAAACAAGCCTTGATTATCCTCTACGTGTTTCGTCTGCTATCGTGCAGACTTTTTCAAGAGGGTGAACAGTTTTCAGATAAATAGATGGGATATCCGTCCCACTTAAAAACCCTCACTGGCTCTCCTATTGGATACAGTCCAATATCCCTTGTAAAATGGTATATGACCGTATAAATAACCACGCAACAAATTCATACATATTTAAACAAATGCTTTTAAAAAATATATTTTTCCTTTTCAAATGGCTTAATTTCATATTTAAAGCTTCTTTTAATTATAAACATGCTTCTGATTAGAATCTTAACGTCATGGTGATTATTAAAAACTTAAGTTATATACACAAACTAAACAGATTTCATATATTAAATGGCATAATAAAAATACCGTCATGATAAAATTGCAGAAATTCATTACAACCCTAAAATGTGACAAAAAATGACTTAATCAAAAGAGAATATAATATATTAAAACATATAAAAAATGAGAGTAAAAGAGACACTTCATATGGACTTCATAGAATCATTACGAAAGTAAAGGTATGTATATACATATATATAGAGGGAAATACAGAGAATAATTCATTCTTTGTGCATACAGGATACCCCACATTACCCATATGTGTAATAGCATGCAAAACCCATTCCACATATCTATAGATGTATCCATCTATAGCTAAAAATAGCCCTAGATAGGAATCCTATACATAGTCATTTACATAAATGCTGCTATATCTATGTCAATATTTAAACCTTTAGGATGTAGACTCTTACGTTTCTGAATCCAAAACGGTTCTTGCTTTCTTAAGCTGACAAGTCTATTACTACAGCTATTAGGTATCCAGTCAATAGCCTGTATTTTCAAAGATCTGGGGTCACCCCCATGAAACTCTGTAAAGTGAAGGGGCACACTATGTTTATCACATTTTTCTTTGATATTATATAGATGTTCTGAGAATCTACGCCTAATCTTCCTTTTCGTACGCCCTACATAGATCTTATCACAACCGCATGTTAGAATATATACTACATATGTAGAATCACAAGTGCACCTACTTTTAATATTAAAAGTTCTAGTACCCTCACTTTATTTGAAATTAGTTTCTTTACTAATATGTTTACACATGTTGCAAACCCTCTTTCCGCATTTATATGTGCCCGGTTTTAAACTTAGCCAGTTACTTTTTACAGTTTTGGGTATTTCTACTTTTTATAGTTTACTGGGTTCTAATAGGTTTTTAAGATTTCTTCCTTTTTTAAAAGTAAAGACTGGCTCTTCAGTTAAAGTAGGTGCTAGAACTGGATCAGTTTTCAGAATACCCCCATGTTTTTTGAGGACATTTTTAATAATTTTATGCCCCTCATTGTAGATTGTAATAATTCTCACCGTATCCTTATTGGTTGGATCTGTTTATATAATTATGGGTTTTAGAACCAAATCCCTATCTAAATTCTGGGCTCTACCATACGCCTGTTCTACCACTTCCCTACTGTAACCCTCCTCCCTAAACTTGATAGACATAATCTTTGCTTCCTTCCTAAATTCATCTCTATGGGTACAATTACGCCTAAGTCTCAAAAATTGCCCATATGGCACATTATCTTTCATTCTTTTGAGATGGGCACTCCTGCTATCAATAAATCTGTTTTTATCGGTAGGTTTTCTATAGTTACATACAGCGGTTTTGGAATTATCATCCACATATAACCAGAGATCCAAGAATTCAATCTTGGACCTAGAGTGTTTTCCAGTAAATTTTAGATTAAAACTACTATTGTTCATATATGGGTATCAACATCATAATAATACCATTCAGGGTGATTGGAATCAAGTAAATTTTAAAAAGGATACAAGAGTTGATCAGCAGAATTTTAGTAGGAGAGAGAACCAAAGGGAACAATATCCTCATAGTCCACGTATTAATACATCTAATAGATTTCAAGCTTTATATCAATGTCAGAATCAATCCAGTTGGTCTGCAAAAGGGGCACGCCCCAAAGCTGACCATCATAGTAATCATAATAACCATAGCTCTATTAACAATGATTGGAGGAGTAATCAAAGAGAGGAATGTCCTACCAATAATTACAATAATGTTTTAGGAAATGTGCCCCAACTACACCATCACAGATTAGATCTAGTACAGAGGAGCCCCAACCAAGTAATCTGGGAAACCAGACAGACAAAAAAAAGAAGTTTAGAACAAGGAGAGAGAGTAGAGGGGGATTTAGAATCGCAACAGCTAAACAGAAGGCAGAGACGAGAGGAAGAGGGAGACTAGATATTTTTAATCTAGCTAATATAGAATTAGATTCTAATGATATTAAACTTTTAAATAAAGGTTTTAATTTTCCACCTAAAACTTTACCCAATGAATTTGAGGTCTTTATAGATATTCAGAAGTTTGTTAGAAAATTGGTTCTTAAACGTTTTTTTATTAAGAATTCAGTTGATCCCAATCAAGCATCAAATAAGGATTATTTAGAAGGTAAAGATGCGGAAACACTAACTATTTTAAAATCATTAGAGGAGCTGGGATTTAGAGATTCAGGATGTTAATGAGAGTTTAACTACAATAGAAGAGCGCATTATTTCAGTATATGAGGAAGAAATGAAGATCAATCATAGTAATTTAAAACAACCATCTACCTTTTATCCTGTAAGCATACAGGGAGATCAAATACCGGTTTTCACAAAATTAGGGATGGAGGAAGTATTCAACCTTTTCCATAAGAAAAGGACCAGTTTGATTAATAAATATAATGATAACTTAACTTCTCAAGAAAGAAATTCACTAAAGAAATTAATGAACAATAGAGATATACAGGCCCATTTATCAAAGGGCTTGCGGACCTGATCCGACACTGCGGATCAGGTCCGCAAGACCTCGCTAAATGCAGAGAGCAATACGCTCTCCACATTTAACATTGCACCAGCAGCTCACAAGAGCTGCTGGTGCAACGTCGCCTCCTGCTGACTTGCGGCCAATAGGCCGCCAGCAGGGAGGTGTCTATCAACCCGATCTTATTCGATCGGGTTGATTTCCGGCGATTCCTGTCCGCCTGCTCAGAGCAGGCGGACAGGGTTATGGAGCAGCGGTCTTTGTGACCGCTGCTTCGTAAGTTGTGTTTCTGGCGAGTCTGAAGACTCGCCAGCAACACGGCCCTTCAAGCTCTGTACGGAGCTTGATAAATGGGCCTGATAGTCATCAGGGCAGTTGACAAGGGGGGTGGAATCGTGATACAAAGTAGGGGGGATTATTTAACTAAAGCTTACAATTTATTGAATGATAAATATACTTATTGTATCATTAATTGTGACCCTACTAAACAACATCAGATTAAACTTAATAAATTACTTGTGGCAGCAAAAATAGAAGGGTTACTTAATAATGATGAATTTAGGTTTTTACAAGAAAATGAACCTAGGGTCCCTATATTCTATCACCTACCGAAGGTGCATAAGAATGCACAACAGCCACATGGAAGACTAATCATTTCAGGGATTGATTCTTTGAGTGATAAATTGTCAAAATATATTGATTTTTATCTGCAACCTATTGTCAAGAGTACAGAGGCATATATCAAAGACACCACACAAACCATCAATCTGTTTGAAGGATTGAAGTGGAAGGAGAATTATTGTTGGCTGACATGTGACGTATCAGAGTTATATACTTCTATCCCCCACGAAAAAGGTATAAGAGCTTTGGAATTGGAACTATTGAATTGGAGTATCCCGTCAGAACATCTAAAATTCATTTTAGAGTGCACAAAGTTTATATTAGAACACAATTACTTTTCTTTTGAAAATGTTTTTTTTTATAGGCAAATTAAAGGAATGGCGATGGGGACGACATTTGCCCCATCGTACGCGAATATTTATATGCACAGATTTGAGACTGATAAAATTTGGAACAATAACCCCTTTGCAGTTAATATTAAAAAATACCATTGCTATATTGATGATGTCATCATCCTCTGGGAGGGTGATGAATCATCAATTAATCGATTTTTGACATATATGAACAATAATAGTTTTAATCTAAAATTTACTGGAAAACACTCTAGGTCCAAGATTGAATTCTTGGATCTCTGGTTATATGTGGATGATAATTCCAAAATGGCTGTATGTAACTATAGAAAACTTACCGATAGAAACAGCTTTATTGATATCAGGAGTGCCCATCTCAAAAGATGGAAAGATAATGTGCCATATGGGCAATTTTTGAGACTTAGGCATAATTGTATCCATATAGATGAACTTAGGAAGGAAGCAGAGATTATGTTTATCAAGTTTAGGGAGAAGAGTTACAGTAGGGAAGTGGTAGAACAGGCGTATGGTAGAGCCCAGAATTTAGATAGGGATTTGGTTCTAAAACCCAAAAATATAAAAATAGATCCAACCAATAAGGATACAGTGAGATTTATTACAATCTACAATGGGGGCAGTGGCATATTTAGGTTTTGTGCAGCCCTAGGCACTCAAAATTCTGCTGCCCCCCCCCCTAAAGATTTTAGGCCTTTTTCCCCTTAATATTTTTTTGGGGTCAGTGTGTTTTTCCATAACTATTCAAAAGAAAAATGGCTATCAAAACACTTGCATACAGGTGGGTTGAATTGCATGCTATGACTACAGCTTATTTAGCCAAAACACGTCAGCCTTTGTGACTACCAACCCAGGGATGATGTTGTGCGGTACGATCTTTGGATAACAAAGATGTTTTAATATGTTTTTAATTCAATAAAATGGATTTTATAATAAAGCAAGGTTCCGTGAATTCTCTCTACAAAGGGAGGGAGTGAGTCGAGGGAGGAATGGAGGGAGAAAGGAAAAGAAGGGATAATCAATGCCCTTTACATGCAACAACATACAGTAATTACCATCATTGAAGTAATGAAACTTTTTAAGTGTCTGTTTACCATTTACTTTGTGGATTCATGAATGCAGAGAAAGCTAGCTAACATTATTAGCTGATCTAAGCAGTGCACAAACGCATCCAGTCTTTTAGATAATAAGACCTGCAATTAGCACTGCGGTCACAGACTCACCACAGCTGACAAGGGGAGGCAGCCTATTGGCACAAGGTCTTCTTCAGCCTCACCTTGTAAGCATATCCCTGGGCAAGTTTCTCACCTAGAACGCTTCCACTGCAAAAATGCCGTTGGCTTTAAATGAAGCAACAGTTTAAAGGAGCACTGCCTGTGAGAAGCGACCTTAATCAGCGCACATGCCTTGTCTTCTCTGTAAAAGCTTGCACTTTATCGCTCACTGTACTGTGTGCTGACTTTTAGAGAGAGGATAGGGCAGATGTGCTGCCCCTCCCAAATCTGCTGCCCTAGGCACTGGCCTTGTTGGCCTAGGCCATAATACGCCCCTGAATGAGGGGCATAAAATTATTAAAAATGTCCTCAAAAAACATTGGGGGATTCTGAAAACTGATCCAGTTCTAGCACCCACTTTAACCGAAGAGCTTTACTTTTAAAAAAGGAAGAAATCTTAAAAACCTATTAGCACCCAGTAAACTGAAAAAAGTAGAGATACCCAAAACTGTAAAAAGTAACTGGCTAAGTTTAAAACCGGGCACATATAAATGCGGAAAGAGGGCTGGCAACATGTGTAAACATATTAGTAAATAAACTAATTTCAAAGACAGTGAGGGTACTAGAACTTTTAATATGAAAAGTAGGTGCACTTGTGATTCTAAATATGTAGTATCTCCTAACATGCGGTTGGGTTAAGATCTTTGTAGGGCGTACGAAAAGGAAGATTAGGCATAGATTCTCAGAACATCTATATAATATCAAAAAAAAAACATAGTGTGCCCCTTCACTTTACAGAGTTTCATGGGGGTGACCCCAGGTCTTTGAAAATACAGGCTACAGACTGGATACCTAATAGCTGTAGTAATAGACTTGTCAGTTTAAGAAAACAAGAAACATTTTGGATTCAGAAACTTAAGAGTCTACATCCTAAAGGTTTAAATATTGACATAGATATAGCAGCCTTTATGTAAATGACTATTTATAGGATTCCTATCTAGGGCTATTTTTAGCTATAGATGGATACATCTATACATATGTGGAATGGGTTTTGCATGCTAGTAGTACACATATGGGTAGTGTGGGGTGTCCTGTATGCACAAAGAATGAATTATTCTCAGTATTTCTGTATTTCCCTCTATATATATATGTATATCATACCTTTACATTTGTAATGATTCTATGAAGTCCATATGAAGTGTCTCTTTTACTCTCTTTTTTAATGTTTTTATATGTTTTAATATATTATATTCTCTTTTAATTAAGTAATTTTTTGTCACGTTTTAGGTTTCTAATGAATTTCTGGAGTTTTCTCATGACGGTATTTTTATTATGTCATTTAATATATGAAATCTGTTTAGTTTGTGTATATAACTTAAGTTTTTAATAATCACCACGATGTTAAGATTCTAATCAGAAGTATGTGTATAATTAAAAGAAGCTTTAAATATGAAATAGAAATTAAGCCATTTGAAAAGGAAAACTATATTTTTTAAAAGCATTTGTTTAAATATGTATATGCATGAATTTGTTGCGTGGTTATTTATACGGTCATATACCATTTTACAAGGGATATTGGACTGTATCCAATAGGAGAGCCAGTGAGGGTTTTTAAGTGGGACGGATATCCCATCTATTCATCTGAAAACTGTTCACCCTCTTGAAAAAGTCTGTACGATAGCAGACGAAACGCGTAGAAGATAATCAAGGCTTGTTTTGGACAATCTGGGTATCTGTAGCTCTGGAGGCGGAGTTCCCAACAGCTACAGTTCACTCGGACATCAGGAAGGAACACTGAAATTGTACTTCACAAAGGAGCCGGGATCGGATAAAGACTACATCACTGAGTGTTAAGCACCCGAAAGGGGAATGTTATACATTGTATCCACCGGATGAAGTATACTTTGTTTTTACTGCATTAAGTTTAATAAACATTGTAAGTGCATCTTTTAATGTGCGCTTCTGGGTGTTGT
Source organism: Bombina bombina (assembly GCF_027579735.1). Taxonomy (NCBI): domain Eukaryota; kingdom Metazoa; phylum Chordata; class Amphibia; order Anura; family Bombinatoridae; genus Bombina; species Bombina bombina. The sequence continues at coordinate 1,161,868,772 of NC_069500.1, read as the reverse complement.
TTATTACCACACTTAAGTCTTTCTTGCAATTTTTTTCTTCTAGAGTTCAAGCATATGTAATATGTTATCTGAATGGTACTCAGAAATTATAATATTCGTTTAGGATACAATAATTATTATGGAAGCTCTTAATCATTTTGTGTAATGTAGAAAAAGAAGTTACTAATTTCCTGCCAGTGGTGTGTAAGCAATTTGAAACAAAGCACTCATAATTTTATGACTTGCAAAGGATCAACTCTTCTGATTCTTTTACATCTATAAATTAAACGAAGATCCCACTAAAAAGAAAAAATAGCTTTACTTAAAGATTATCAATCAAAATAATCAGCAATATTAGAATAAACAAATAAAAAAACATATACTGTACCACTAAAATGACTTCATAGCATTTAAAATTGCATGATCCATCTAAATAATGAGTTTTCGGTGGCAGCTTTGAAACTGAGCTCCTACATCAGCTTAACTTTAACCCCTAAAACATCTGCTAATTCACCCCTTTGTTGTTTTTATTTATTTTCCAACTACCTTATTATCCTATCATATAGCCCTCTGCCAAGATTTAACCATCTTAGCCTTTTTCTGCATAACGTACTGGGAACTGTTCCCCAAGTGCTCTGATCGCTACAAAGGCTATCGTATGTGCCGGGTGCCAGGAGACTTAACCGACAACTTGTTTAAGGAGCAGCTTAAGCCCAGGTGTGTCACTGGGGTCGCATCAGCTGGACCTTCAACTTGGCCACCAAAATTTCACTCCGGCACCGGCATTTCTATACACGGAGGAAGCCCGCGAAAAGCCGCCATCTTGGATGTTCACAGGCGGTCATTACAAGAGAGTGCAGAAGCCACCCAGCTGTAAATAGCCTTGTTTCCTGCTCACCGCTCATACGCAGCTTTCTTCTGCCGGGGCCAGGGGAAAGGACTGTCCCTTAAGCTCCTTCCAGCTCACTAGAAAAGACAAGAGCAGCTCGGCTACACTTCTGCCTGCAGACACAGATGTTCCGGTCAGCACTTCCAGATACGTTTGTAAGTGACTGTCACACTACACGCTCCTACTCTGAGCGCATATCAGAGGCCATTATCCCTCTCAAGTACAACTAACACAGCAGCTCCCTCAATACAGTAGGCTTGATACCTTAGTCACAACCATATCGTATTACAAAGTGACTTGACGCTATATCGTATCAGACTGACCTCAAAGTTACATTGCAACACTGAAACTACTATATACAGACAGAGAGGGGAAGCATTACCATATTTGAAACTACTCACTAAAAAACTGCACAATTTTAAAGAACTGAGCTGCTAAAGTGTGGATAGCTGTGGTGTCCCATAGGTTGTTCCCTGCCCCCTCCATTTCCCGCTGGCCCGAGCCAGCGGGTCATATCCCAGTCTCCCTCACCGACTTCGTCCAGTGTGGACATCTGCCCTGGGGGTAGGGGACAGTGTGGATGCTTTGGCACATATGATGAGGAGGGATGCTGTCCGCTTTAGTTATATTGGGCTATCATAATGACTGATAATATAAATGATGGCCGTGTGAGATGATTGGAATGGATGGTCTGACAGAGAATTGAAGACATAAAAGAGTTGAAAACTCTCCATATACCACAACAAAATTTTCACCCTCAATAAACATCCACTATGCCCCACAAATGCAAATATACATGTAAATAACAGATGAGGGTGCCACAGAAAAAAATAAATAAGAGGCTTGAATAGATGATGGATAGCCGCTGAGAAAATCTCTATGTCTGTGCATACACAAAATTAACTGGCAGAGGTCTGGAATACAGCTAGCCTTTTACCCTTAGCAAGGAAAGAAAGGGAAACTATATACATACTATAAAGGAGAAGGCTGCATACTCTCAACATCTCGTATTAGCAAAACTATTTTACTACTGCCAACACTCAAGGCGAGTAGGAGGGAGAAAAAACTGACTTTATATATATATATCTTTGGCTGCCTGCAATATTTGTATATACCACAGTATACTTTTGTGCACCATTGACACCTACTATGTCTACCAGAAAAGGCCCCAAACATGACAAAGGGGCAAAACCCGTCTCAGTCGATACATTCTTTAAGGCATCTAAACTAACTAGGTCTCAAGATCCAGTTGCAGATGAAATAGAGGATGACATGGAGTCTGAGACTGAGGAGGAATCTAATGGTATGACACCAGTAACCAGAGCAGATCTTCAATCCCTAGTCTCTAAACAGGACATTACAACTAATTTTGAGAAACTATGGGAGAAAATGGACAGTTTTCAGGCGACAATAACCAGCAGCCTTACTACAATCAAAAATGAGATATCAGAATTGGGAAGCAGAGTTGACTCTTTAGAAACAGCTGCAGATGAGATGGGAGAGGACGTGGTTGCAGCCTCGGAAACTCTAGCCACACAACAACAGGCTATAACGGAATTAGAAGAGAAAATTGAGGATATGGAAAATAGAAGCAGAAGATCCAATCTTAGACTCAAAGGAATACCAGAGGCCGTAACGGCTGAAGAGCTTCATACATATCTCCAACAGCTATTTCACGCAATCCTGGGAACACCTGCTGACTCTGATTACCCAATAGAAAGAGCCCATAGAGCCCTTAAACCCAAGCCTAAGCCGGATCAACCACCAAGAGATGTGATTATTAAATTGTTGAGATTCCCGGATAGGGAGAAGATACTCCTAGCAGCCAGACAAAATCCCATGTTTAAATTTCAAGGAAACATTGTTCAATTTTTCCAAGACCTCTGCGTTAAAACTTTACAAAGGCGATATGCACTACGCCCTCTTACTCTACTACTGAGGAAAAATCAGATCCCATATCGATGGAGCTTTCCCTTTGCACTACATGTAATCCGGAATGGGAGAACTACATCCATCAAGACAAAGGAAGAAATCCCAGATATCTGTAAAGTCCTCGGCCTAGAAGCTCCGGACATTTCAATGGGGGAAACATCAGGGCCCCCGCCAAATCTATCCCAAACTCGCCCGAAGCCTCAAAGATCTAAGTGGAAGACAGTGACTAAGAAGAAGACAAAGAGCTGAACCTATCCAAAGAGATATATGGAAGGTAAAGTGCAATACCTAGACTATGGTAAGACACACTTGGAGCTTAACCATATTAGATGATCTTTAGTTACCTGTAAAGAGTAACTATATGGACGCGCTCCAGGAAATTTGGTATGAATAAAACTCTTACTAAAAAAGACAACCTGGTGTGAACTCTGGTAAGACTATCTGTTTGCTATTGTTTATATTAGTTTTGACACATGTTTATCCTCAGGATATATCAATACTGGTTAATGTTGATTTTATGTTTGTTTTTGTTTATGTTATATAGAGTTGTAGGGCATTGTGTATTAAACTGTTGCTCACTGGGGGAAGCTGACGTAACGACAAATAGGAGACAGGAAAGAATCCCAGGACTCTTAAGACACTGGACAAGATATCATACAGACCCAAAAGACGATCGACTGACACACTGTTTATTGAGACAGACTATAAGGGGAAAGAGATTAACATACACACACATAAGGGATAATGACATTGCCTAGAATTGTGTTACTCTCGCATAATGCGAGAGGTCTCAATACAGACATTAAAAGGAGGACAGCTATGACCACTTACAGACGACTAAAGGCCACTGTTATTTATCTCCAGGAGACCCACTTTCTCAAAAGCACTATCCCAAAATACTGGGCAAAAGACTATCCACAACAATTTCACTCCACCTTAGACTCCAAAAAAAGAGGTGTTTCTATTTTAATACATTCATCTATATCATTCACACATAGTGAGACCATTTCGGATAGGGAGGGTAGATATTTATTAGTGTCAGGGAAGATAGGGGACACAGATGTGCTTTTGTGTAATGTATACGCACCAAACGAGCAACAAGACAAATTCTTTGAAAATATCTCACACTTACTGACTAGCTGGTCCAGAGTGCGAATATTGTTGGCAGGTGATTTTAATATTGATCTTCAAGCATTAACAAAACAGAATCTTACCCTGTCATCAATGAAAAAGCAACGCCAAAAAACAATTGCTAAGAATATTCTGGGCCTCCTAGACCAACACTCTTTACACGACACCTGGAGGGTTCTAAATGGGGGATCAGGGGATACAACCTATTATTCGTCGGCCCATGATAGTTATAGTAAAATAGACTATATGTTCACTAGCCAGATCCTGCAACCAGTAACTCAATCAATAGACATACATCCGTGCGTGTGGTCTGACCACTCTATCACACAAATGTGCCTTGGTAACCTCTCAGACCCCAAGAGAATAAAGACTTGGACATATGACCCCAACTGCACGAAAAACCCCTTAGTGAAGAATAATATAATTAGACACTTAAAAGAGTATTGGCAACTTAATATAGACTCCACAACTAATCCAATTATGCCATGGGCAGCACACAAGACAGTATTGAGAGGGATTCTTATTAAGGAAAAAACTCAATATAAAAAACAAAGGGACTCCGACATAAAACAGATGGAGACAGAAATTAAATCGTTAGAAACACTACACAGACAGAATCAATCAAAAACTACTTTGAAGCTGCTCACTAACAAAAGGCAGGGTCTACACTCGCTACTAAATGAACACTCTTTAAGAGCGGCACACAAGTTAAAAACGAACTACTTTATTTTTTCTAACAAACCAGATAGATACTTAGCGAAGAAAATTAGGGACAACTATCAAGCCCTTGCCATAGCACAGATACAAAAGTCCAATGGACAGATGACCTCCCACCCTCAGGAGATTGTTGATATATTTGCACAGTTTTATAGTGAACTGTATGACGGTACAAAGACACAGCACAGCCCCTCAACGCAAAAGATATTTGATTCCTTTTTGGTAAAAGCGAATTTGCCACAGATCACTGAGGAAGATAGGGAGGCCCTAAATACCAAAATAACACATATGGAGGTGTTAACGGCTATCAAAGAACTTAAGCCAGGTAAAGCTCCAGGACCCGATGGGTTTCCAGGAGAATATTATAAAGCATTCAAAGAACTATTAGTGCCCCACTTGGTAATGTTGGCAAACCATATTATGGAGGGAGGGACGATACCTAAGGATCTCCTGAGGGCTAGAATAGTGGTCATACCAAAACAGGGGAAAGATCCCACAAAATGTACTAGCTATAGGCCGATCTCTCTTATCAACCAGGACCTCAAAATTATAACGAAAATTATGGCCAATAGATTAAAACATATCTTACCCTCTATTATACACGCAGATCAGGTCGGGTTCATTAAAGATAGGGAAGCCCCAGACAACATTCGCAAAATGGTTTCGGTAATAGATTATCTACGAGACAAAGGAATGCCTTCTCTGGTCCTTTCACTGGACGCGGAGAAGGCATTCGATAGGGTGGATTGGAAATATATGTTAGCGATTCTTACAGAAATGGGATTTAATGGGGGATTTTTACAGGCTATTAAGAGATTATATTCAAAACCTACAGCACAAGTCAGGGCAATAGGACACCAATCTAAAGAAATATGTATACTTAACGGTACGAGACAGGGATGCCCGCTCTCACCTTTAATCTTTGCACTATGCATTGAACCGTTGGCAGCATATATTCGGAATTGTCCGGATATATCAGGAGTGGAGATAGGGAAGATAAATCATAAAATAGCTCTATTTGCGGACGACGTGCTGCTTACGATTACAAACCCGTTAGTATCCCTACCCTTCCTCTACCAAGCTTTAGATCTGTTTTCGCAAATATCGGGCTATAAAATCAATGCTGATAAATGCGAAGCATTGCCTTTATCTATCCCAAAACATACGATTAAATTGATCGAAGCCAATTTTGATTTTCAATGGGCACCAGAAGGGTTGAAGTACCTGGGGATTAAGCTAACTACACACTCCTCGAAATTATATATGGCAAATTACACTCCCTTGTTTAAGGCAATCCGATCTGAGTTAGGGAAATGGAGAAAGATGGGCTTTTCCTGGTATGGTAGAATGTCTGCGGTGAAGATGTCCCTAACTTACACGACTATTATACAGCAGCCCGGTTGGCTCAGACTGCGATACTGGGGAGACGACAGACTGATATACTTTGGCCTTCTTTGGAAGCAGAAATGCTGAGGCAAGAGACACCGGATGGTATTCTCTGGAATAAGAATCTGAAAGACTCAGACGCCCTCTACCAAAATAAAATCACGATGCTCACTAGAAAACAGTGGATAGCTGCCAACCGGGAGGGAGGGATAGTTTCTACACACACACAAGCAATGCCACTAAAATATATAGTGAATGAAGACTCCAAATATAGAATTAGGAAATGGGAAAACAAGGGGTTATACAGGGTGGCAGACCTGCAGACCCAAGGCAAAGTACTGACTTATACCCAACTTCAAGAAAAAATAAAACCCACTCATCTGCAGTGGTTTCTGTATCTCCAGACGATGTCAGCCATACGGAATTACTTAGGGACAGCCATGACGCAAAGACAACAGTCCACCTTGGAATGGCTATGTACTTCTCCTAACAGACCCAAAAAAGCAATCTCTAAATTATACATCTCCATACAACAGACCAAGAACCAGACTAAATCCTCAGTAATGATACAATGGGAAAGAGATCTAGGCAAAGAGGTTGAGATAGACGACTGGGTTGAAATGTTTTCTCAGGCTAGTAAAGGACTTATTAGCGCAGATCTTAGAGAGAATATTTTGAAGACATCCTTCAGATGGTATTTGACGCCAATGAAAACCGCTCATATGATTAAGGGGAGCGGTAATCATTGCTATAGAGGATGTCAAGTAGTGGGCTCCTATATCCACATGTGGTGGGAATGTACTAAGGTAAGTGACATATGGCAGAGATTGTCCAACCTATTGAGTAAGGTGCTAAATGAACAGATAACTCTCACCCCAGCCCAAGCACTACTACACGAGAACATAGCTAGATACAATACACACATAAACGTGTTTATTAGGATTCTCTGTACCACAACGAGAATAACCATTGCCAAATACTGGAAGACGGAAGTGCCGTCATGGACGGAGGTCCTATCCAGAATTCAGATGACATTCACATTGTACGAGTCAGCAGCAAGAGAGTTAGATATAGAGCCCTGGTTCCAAAAAGTCTGGTTCTACTGGATAATGGAAAATAATAGAGAATGACACTTTGTAATAGGGAGAGGAGACTCAGATAAGAAGGAGATGAAAAGGTATATTTTATAAAGAGGCAATAAATATGGGAAATGGGTTGAGGATAGAGGATGAAGGCGACCCAGACGGAGGCTCCCCCTGATGAGTTAATAATCTTTAGATGCTGTAAAGATAAAATGTGTAGTGCCTGAACATAACTCTATGAAAAAAACATATATATTGTTGATTTGTTGGTTTAATATGTTTACATTTAAAGTTGTTGATAGTTTATGTTGAAGATGTAAAGGAAAAGACCCCCCAAAAATTACCCGATCCCTCACTAAGAACGCTAGTCTGAATGAGATTGCAAAGGAGAAATAAAAGGGGGAGGACTTACTACTGAAAATATCTCCACACTTCAGCATGATGACCTCTAGTTCAAGACTCTCACCTCAGAGAAAAGAAGAAAAATACGTACATCTCCCAAACTCTTTATGAGAACAAATAAAGAGTGCAATACATGAACTCTAAATAAGGAGAATACCCTAGAATCGGGGATACTTTTGTTAAGTAAATGTTATGTTATGTTACCTGATGTATTTCAATTGGTGAAATGTACATATCTGTTCTAAGAAAGGTGGAAGTGATGTGGAGTTAATTAATAAAAATTATTTCAACTAAAATGACTTCATAATTATAATGTTGGAAATAATAAAAACACTCACTAAATGCATGTTTTAGAAAGGCAAGAATCAGATAATAATTTATTACCATATTCCTGACCATCGACCCTGCATAAGTGTTGACAGATATGACCATGTTTACATATTAGACCCTCTTACGTTACCCCTGGTCTCACTATCTCTCTTTCCAATGTCTCTGTTCGGTCGGATCAACCTCTCATCTCATCAAGACTGGGTACTAAACCCAAATTTTTTCTTTCATGATTTGGATAGAGACTGCAATTTTAAGCCACTTTCAAATGTATTCCTTTTATCAATTTTTCTTCTTAAGCTTCCTATCTTTATTTGAAATAGCATGAATGAAAGCTTTGGAGCCGGCCCATTTTAGGTTCAGCACCTGGGTTGCACTTGCTATATGGATGGCTAAATGTAGCCACCAATCAGCAAGCGCTATCAAGGGTGCTGAACCAAAAATGGGCCGGCTCCAAAGCTTTCATTCCTGCTTTTTCAAATAAAGATACCAATAGAACGAAGAATAATTGACAATAGGAGTAAATAAGAAAGTTGCTTAAACTTGCACGAACTATCTGTATCATGAAAGAAAAAAAATAAAATGGTGTTTAGTGTCCCTTTAAGTATACCATGCGGCTTATAGTCAGTATTCTGCCTCCATCATGTTACTCTATTTCATGTTGCCCATGTTGTCTTGTGAGTAAATAGTTTTTTTTTTGTGAGAATGATTGTTTTATAGTAAAATCTTCTGCCCCCACTGATAAGGTAACATATAAAAAAAAACATAAAAAAAGATAATGAGAAAAAAAACAAGGCACAACACGAAGTCGAGATACTTCACGACCTCAGTACAGTTTATGAATTCTGCGTGCTGGTGTAGATTTAACATTTCCAGACACATCTCTAGAATGCCCAAGAATGCTTAGAGGCAGCTTTTGTTCTATCCAGCAAGACTACTTCACTAATATATAACAGACACAAATATTTTACAGTCACAAACATTTACATAAACTGACTGCAAGACTGTTTCCTAAGTTTTCAGATGCAATTATTGTTTTTCCACAATGCTAGTAGTTTTTGTTTGATGTGCAGGAAACCATGCATTGGATACCTAACTACATACATTAATGACAAGAACATGCACAAATATAATGCTGGAAAAGATGAAGGTGAAGCAATACCTGGACAATAAGACCCCTCTGCATCTAAATGTAGGTCATTGTCAATTAATAGCAGTTAAGGGGACAGCCAACACTAAAATTGTTATTGTTTTAAAAGATAGATAACACATTTACTACCCATTCCCCAGCTTTGCACAATCAACATTGTTATATTAATATACTTTATAACATTTAAATCTCTAAATTTCTGCCTGTTTCTAAGCCACTATAGACAGACTCTTATCACATGCTTTTTTATTTGCTTTTCACTACAGGAGACTGCTAGTTCATGTTCATATAAAAAACATTGTGCTCACACCCGTGGGTTGTGCACAACACAGCTAAAATGCAAGTCAATAGATAATAAATACAAAAGTAATGTGATCAGGGGGCTGTCAAAGGCTTAGATACAAGGTAATCACAGAGGTTAAAAGTATATTAACCCCTTAATGACCACAATGTACCCTGTATGTCACTGGTCGTTAAGGGTTTTTTCAGGACATAATAGCACAAGTCTAGCAAGAATACGCTATTAATACACTCCCTCCAGCAGGCTTTGTGGAATAGAGCAGTCTCAACGCTGGTGGCAAGACCGCGCTATAAAACAATCAAGTCCCCAAAAAAGGCCAGTGACATACAAGGTACGTCGCTGGTCCTTAAGGGGTTAATATAACCATGTTGGCTGTGCAAAACTTGGGAATGGGTAATAAAGGGATTATCTATCTTTTTAAACAATAACATTTTTGAGTTCACTGTCCCTTTAATATCTACTAATGATAGCATAATATATATGTTAATGCACATAAAACACATACAATTAATACATATGATTAATGTAATGCTTATATAATGAATCATTAGTGCATGTATATATTAATATATTAGTGCATAAATGCAATATGAAAATAAGGAATTTTTACAATTGGTGTGACATTTTTTCTAAAACATCCCCAAAATATCATTTAAATTCCCTCCCCCTAGTGTAGCAATAGAATAAGCATCTATTGTATGGGAACATATTATCTTTTGAAGAAAAAAGCCATTCATAGGTATAATATGATATATATTTTTGATGGCCATTAGAAAGGTTTTGTATCTTATATGCATTCAAGCACATTTTGCTCTCCATGCCCAAACTTTCACTTTAGCTCCAAGTGTAATTTATATAGTCATTAGGGACAGGGGTCAGTGGGTCAATATGCTGCTTAACAACCTATTGTTCCTGAATCTTATTGTGTGACCTAGTGGTAGTTACATCATAATGACTTTAGATGAATGGGTCAAAAAAAGAGGGAAGAAAGTCATAAGGTGGCTGCACATTTCATTTCTTGGAAGGAAAAAAATGATCTCACATTGAAAAAAATCCAATAACTTCAGTGAAATTTTGTCCTTATTGAAAAGGCTGATGATTCTGCAGTTGGAAGAAGAAAAATATTCAGATTGCTACAAATTCTTTATTCCCCTGCCTAAAGCATTTCAAGAGGCATTCTTAGAAAGTGTAAATTACACTACTACTTTTCTAATATTTGTTTGATTTATGATACGGATCCACATTTAATAACATCCCAACTTGTTTTTGTATACTAAGAAAAGTCCCTTTAACCATGTATAACCATAGATACTTGAATATTTTTACAATGAATGTAGGTATCCTTCATTCGGAGTCCACCAAGATTTTTATGTGTGATTTTTTCCATCTTGTTCATAAATAGACAAAACGAAGCTGCTTCAAAGTAAAGGATGATTGCATGAATACTTTCTCTAAACAGCCCCTACCCCCTATAGATAGAATTCAATGCACACACAGAGCACAGAGTATACGTACCACTAAAGAGGGAATTACCCATTTTTAGTGTTCCGTGTCTTTTTAGGAAGTAGGTTATTACCCTAGAAATTTCAATCACCTGTCAATTATATGACATTTATAGTGCTCTGATCTTTAAAAAGTACCCTAACATCCTCAAAAAGTACTCCAAAAGGGCCAGTGACCACGTTTTTGAAAGAGAAGAGGCCACTATTTAAAAAAAGGGGTGGCATACCATACCCTGGTGACAATCATGTAGTAACCATGGCAACTTCAGAGAACTATAGAACATCAGGGGGTTGGGATAGCCCCTATATTACCAAAATACATAGAAAAACGTAAGATCCCCTATATGCAGCAACCATTCATTTTCAGATATATCACTACATTTGCTCTGTTTTGCGGGTTCTGGTGATTTGTAATATGCCTTTATTAACCCTTTCATCATAAATCCCCTAAATTGAAAGGGATAGGTCCCACCATTCAAGAAAGGAGTTTCATGTCTATTTAAATGTCAAGTGATTGTAATAGTAATAATGATTTTCCCCAAATTATGGTATTTCTGCAAATTAAAATCATAGGTATGATTTATATGGGAGTAAAAAAAAAAAAGAAAGTATTAAACCCTTGCGCTCACCTCACTACCTGACAGCTTCTCAGAAACTGGTAAAGTCACCCCTATGACTTTGAAACAAATGGCCAAAGGGAAAATGTTTCACCTTGAAACAGGTTTTTTCAAGATGGTTATTGGTTCCATTTCCTTGATTTTTAAATACCCTTCCATTTCCTGTGATTGGATGATTAGAGGGGCTTGTCATTTAAGATGGTTTATTTCTTAAGGGGGTTTATTAAAGTTATAACATTTTATACAACTCTAAAAAAAATCTTTATAAATACATTTACTCTAAAGCAGTAAGTTCAAACTAAAAGAATCTAGGTCGAACTTGACCTTAGAAGATAAAGTGCAACTATAAATATTGATATTAAAAACAGTTAATCCAGAATAAAGGGATTAGGTCAAATTCTGAATTCAACCCTAGAGGGTAAAGTGTTCCTATTTAATTTATCATTTCAGCCTCCTTTCTCAGAATCTGCTTCTGATAATTCCATCCTCTCCAATTCTTTTTTTCTTTCTTTATCCCCTACCATGTCAAATCCTTCCTACTATTCTTATGTACTTTCTTGAAATGCTCAAACAAGCGTGTATCTAGATTACTCTTTTCTATATTGTAAAGGTGTTCTCTTATTCTTTCACATACAGTTCTTATTGTTTCTCCTAAGTACTGTAGTTTACAAGAGCATTGGAGGATGTACAAAATGCCCTTTTCAGTGCACCTTATGATATCTTTAATATCATATTGCTTACTGTTACTGGTGGATGTGTAAGATTTAATTTTCTTGCTAAATTCACACACCTTACAACTATAACAGGGATAGGACTCACGTAGTTTTTGTCCTTTTAAATCCACCATTTGTATTCCCTTACTCTGTCCCCTATACTCACTTGGGGCTAGTATGTTACTTAAATTAGGGGCTTTCCTATATACAAACTTTGGTCTATCTGAAATGTTTTTCCCCAGTATGTCATCTGATTTGACTAAATGCCAGTGTTTGCGTATACTATGTTCCATTTTCTTATAGTTACAATTATAATTTGTAATAAATGGTACTACCAACATTATCCTTGTTATGTTTTCTCACCTGTTTACCCAACATATATTTTCTATCCTTCATCTTTACTTCATTCTTTGCTTTTTCAATTAGTTCCATATCACACTCTCTTTCCATAAACCTTCCTTCTAGGATAGAGGTTTGCTTTTCAAAGTCAGTCATTATAGAACAGTTTCTCTGTATTCTCACAAACTGTCCCTTAGGGATGTTCTCAATCCATCGGGGTAGGTTACAGCTATTGAAGTGAACATAATTGTTCATGTCAAACTCTTGGTTACTAGATTATTATCTTCAATTACAATATCTAAATCTAGGAATGTCATTTTCTCCTTACTGTGTTCATATGTGAATTTCAAGCCTATGTTATTCGAATTCATACCTCTGAAAATTTATTCCAGGCTTTCTACATCACCCTTCCATATTATTATTATGTTGTCAATACATTTTCTGAATAGTCTGAGGTTTGCACTCAAGCTATGTTCTTCCAGGAACTCTTTCTCCCATTTTCCCATAAATAGGTTTGCATGGCTGGGTGCAAACCTCGTACCCATTATTGTACCTTTAACCTGAATATACATTCTTCCATTAAAGGAGAATACATTATTCATCAAGATTAATCTAATACTACTCAGAATAAAATTAATCAAGTTAATGTGTTCTTCATTGTCTCTTTTCTGAAAATATTCTACCATTTCTATGCCCTTCTCATGATCAATATTTGTGTACAGTGAGGTCACATCACATGTGGCTAATATAAGTTCCCCTTCCCAGTGAAAATTGTCTAGGATATTTAATATACGTGTTGTATCCGTAATATGTGATGGCACATTTTTTATCTACAAATTCTGATAAATTTGAGGTGATTGATTGTATCCCTGATATAATTGGTCTCCCTGGTGGCTTGTGCATATCTTTGTGTACTTTCAGTAGAAAATAAAAGAGAGGCACTTTTGGAAATTTTTGGAATAGATATTCATATTCCTTATTATTAATTGTTCCTCTAAGTTTTGCTTGTTTTAACAAGTTCTTTAATTTTGTTATATTTGTATTAGTCAGATTAAATTTTATCTCTTTATATGTGCTCTCATCACTCGGCAAGCGATAAGCTTCCTGCAGCTAGTAGTCATTGTCCTTAACTACTATCCCTCCCCCCTTATCAGCAGGTTTAATCATTATTTCTAGGGGGGGGGGGCAGATTTTTGAGTGTTTCTATTTCTTTGTATGTAAGATTCTGTTTTACTGTTTTACCATTACTCATTTCAGATAAGTCTTTAGGAACTAGTTTGGACTTAGATTTTAGAATTTGGACTTATGTTTTAGATTTGTATTCTGTATATTTGCATCAACTGTGATTTGTTTTGGAGGTATACTCTCTCTCTCTCTACTGGATGTTTCTGGAAGTACCTTTTAATGTCAATTTTCTAATAAATTCGTTAACATGAATGTGTGTTTCAAACATGTTTAACTTCACTGTAGGGGGAAATGATAGTCCCATGAAAAGTACTTTTTCTTTCTCTCTAGTCAATTGTGTCTTGCTTATATTAAAATACCTTTAGATTTCACTTTTGTACTTCCAATTACTTCCACTTTTTTGGTTTTGTCTTATTTCCTCCTCTCTTTCATCTAAACTTCTTTTTCTTTGTTTTCATTCTGACTGATTGGTTGTGACCATTCTCTAAAAAAGCATCATTATAGTTATCATTTATTTCTTCCTCTCTTACTAACTGTAATAACTTCAATAGGTTCGTATCTATTTCTCAACGGGATTCTCCATTCTTTTTTCAGCTGTCTATTTGTTCTTAAATGGGGCATTTGACCCCCTGTGTAATAATCGTTTCTCCATCTTTCTGTAGATGTGTCGGAATCCCAATATTCATCATTCCTGTTCATATATCTATAGTTGTTATGTTTTCTCTCTCTCTCCAGTTATTTTGAATGGTATTTCTTTCATAATTATTATATCCTTCTTGTCTTTGGTGATAGTGCCTCCTATTATCTTTAAATCTATGTGTATCAATATTTTCATTTTGTTTCCAATTAGACTGTCTATGGTACTGTTTCAGTTATATTCTTTGGTTTTGCTACCCCTTCAGATATTCTGTTTGTTTCTGTGTTTCCTATTTGTGACCCACTCACTGCTACATCAGTACTATAGTCCACTTTATCTCTATTAATTTTTCTCCATTTATGTCTCTGTACTTAGGAGAAACGACAAGAACTGTACATGAAACATACGTGAACTGTACGTGAAAGAATAAGAGAACACCTGAACAATATAGAAAAGGGTAATCTAGATACACGATTGTATGAGCATTTCAAGAAAGTACATAAGAATAGTACGAAGGATTTGACATGGTGGGGGATAAATAAAGTAAAAAAGAATTGGAGAGGAGGGGATTATCATAATCAGATTCTGAGAAAGGAGGCTGAAATGATACACAAAATAGGAACACTTTACCCTCTAGGGTTGAATTTTGAATTAAACATAAATTCCTTTATTCTGGATGAACTGTTTTTAATATCAATATTTATAGTTGCCCTTTATCTTTTAAGGTCAAGTTAAACCTAGATTCTTTTAGTTTGAACTTACTGCTTTAGAGTTTATGTATTTAGAAAGATTTTTTAGAGTTGTATAAAGTATTATAACTTTAATGTATAAGCTATTGTGAGACTCATACCACCTTAAGAAATAAACCACCTTAAATGACAAGCCCCTGTGATGATCCAATCACAGGAAACGGAAGGGTATTTAAATCAAGGAAATTGAACTAATAAACATCTTGAAAAAGCCTGGTACAAGGCGAAACACATTGATGGAACCTAACTAAGAACTTTACTGAGAGTATATACAGTCCAAAGGGACACTCTGAGAGTTAAACGATTTACTCCATCAAATCCCTTCACAATTTGCACTGTTCTACTGAAGCCACAAATTGGGAATGCTGATTGGGTGAAAGACCCCACGTGACTCCCCTCACATGACACACGGGATACCCGGAACAACAAGGTATCTGGGCAGTGAGTAAAATTTACACTGCGTCCTCCCACTGCGAGGAGTCTGGTGAGTTAAAGGATTACCCAGACTGAGGAGAAAGGTATGTGACGGTGTCAGTTTGGCAGTTTATGGACTTTGAAATAAGCTGGCCTGAATGAGTTATTAGATGAGTGTATTTAAGATGTGTTTCATAAACAATTTAAATGTGATAAACCAGTAAATGATTGTGTTTATTAAATTGTGAACTGAGTTCTATACTATAGGCAAGGCCTTATGTCTTGCAAACATCTGAGATACAGTACACCATTAAAATAGGCCAAGCAGTTCAAGAAACTGAAAATTTAAGGAACAAGACAGGGATGCCCAATGTTGCCCTATTCATTTAGCTTTAGAAACTCAGAATGTCAAATTGTGTCAATATATTCCTGTTCTAAAATAATTAGATATACAAAACACTGTTGGTCCATTTAACAACCCCCGGCTAGTGGTTATCATTTATCATTTCCCAAGCCTTCTGCTTGTGCAATGCCACTCTGGCTCGTTCATCACCAAATGTACGTTAGCAGGGCCTGTTAATCACACCAGTTGGAGAAGTCCAGAGGGGATTGAGGAATGTCACTTTTTAGTTGGCATAACAGGTTAGGAAAAAAGTACTAATTGGCTTAGCTAATGAACTAATTGCACTATAAAATATGCTCCTACTTTAAAGTAGGTCCCTCCTCATACCATAATATTATTGTCAGAAAAGAACTACTAAAAAAGGAAGTGTTAAAAAGCTAGATCTTTCTCACAACTGATATATAAACATTGTATATAGATTACGTATTTATTCCGAATTATGATAATCATCAAATACTAGCTTACCTATTAAAATACATTGTAAAAAAAATAATAAAACTCCATATAATAACCGATTGGCCCACCAGAATAAGAAAATAAATATGTCTCTAATTTCACTAGCTAGACTATCTTCTTTTGTGCATGGGCAAAACGATGATAATTTATGTCATTCTTTTCAAATGCTTTCAGACCACAAAATTACACTTGACAATGGTATTCATATCTATAAGAAAACACACTAACCTGTGTTTTCTACACCTTAAACCTGCTGAGAACACATTTTCTTTGTTTTATGTTTTATAATGCACAGGAGAAAATGCATTTTTTATTTCTTTTTTACTTGCTTTTCTTGCAGTATAACTTTGAAAATGGCAAATTTTCACTCCCCCAGAGAGACCAGGCAGCCTGATGAAACTGTGCTATGACACAGAGAAATGCGTTGCTTTTACCTTGTTTTGTTAAAAGCTTTTTACTTTTGCTGCTACACTTTACTACTTTCCCTGGATTGGACACTTAATTGCCATCTCAGTGTATCTACATCTAACTAAACATTAGCTACATCCACTATCTGTAGCCTGGTATATCCAGCGAGACACATTCTTCAGTTCCTGGACAACCCCTGGTGGGACAAGGACAGCCTGATTATTCAACGTAACACACTCTTCAATCCCTGGACTTCCCCTGGTGGGAGAAGGATGTCATCTGATCCAGATGTGCCTGAGAGTCTACCGGACGACCTTTGGATCCGGTCTGCCTGTATTGCACTAATGTGCATCACATTACGTGAGAAGCTATTTGGCTATTTTCATACACTGCAACCACCTGTATGATCTGCAGTATGTGGCACCCTCTACGTTTTGTTTTCATTAACTCATATTAAACAGTCATCATCAAACTGGATTGAGAGGTACATAGACAGGATGTAGGGTAAGGTACCGGAAGGGGAGGGGCTAGCAGTAACGTGGGACGCTAGCACTTGGCTCTAGAGTGAAGGGCAAGATCAAACTACCCCAACCTGTGTTTGTTCTTTGGCCAGTGGAGACACGACCTGGCCCGGACATATTGTAGCAGAAACCGGTACCTTACATGCAGATAGACTCAGAAGCAGAGTGACACCAAGTGGCATTCAGGCATAGTAACAGCCTACACAATAAGTTGCAAAGAAGACAAGCAGTTGAACTGGTTGCATTACCTGAAGTAATGACTGAAAGGGGAGCGGAGTCAAGACGGGATAAGCTGAGGCGGCAGAACGCGGAGGTGTCCGACTCCTGTGGCCTCTCAACACACCGTATCGTATCTGGAAAGTCCCACCGTGGAGGGATAACAGCGTGATCCCAAGTAAAGAGCTGCCATAGTTAACTCATAGTGCCTGCAGTAGGAAGTGATTGACCCAAGACCTGGGATATCCGGAGAGGTACAGGATCGCTTACCTGAGGGAATAAAGCAGGTACTACGGGCATGTCCCTTTTTTTCCCCTTCTAAAAGAACTTCCTTTTTATAAAGTTGGGACTTAAATTATAGCCTTAAACCATGATAATGTGAAATGGGATACAAGTGCCAGTGAAAACAAACAAACAAACGCTGGGAAAAGCCTGGGAGACGAAAGTGTATGGCTATTTGGCACTGTTAGCTCACAAAAGGTTACATAGCAAATAGCCCTTAACTCAGTGTGGCAAGTACCCCAAGCAGTGTATACCTCTAAGATAATATTACAGAAAGGGGGAAAATGAAGGGCTATAAGAATATGAAGTGACTGGCTATATATACCTTATACAAGATAAGCCGGTAGAACTATCCGGTAACAGCTGTCCCTATAAAAATAGGAGTATCCGGCAATTATATAAGGCTGAGCAAGCAAGTTAAGAAATAACCCTTTTCTGGAAAGGAAGAGACTTGATAGACAGTGTTTAAACTTCCAGGAGCTTTAACTTTGAGAGGCACTTTCTATTCTGTTCTCATGCTCTATACCCTGTATAAGCTGGTCATTTCTTATAAAAAGTTTTGGTACTCAGTAAAAGGGTACCCCTGGAAGACAGGTTAAAAGTCTTTCTGCTAGATTACAAGTTTTTGTTGGTAATGGTGTGCGGTGCTAACGAGCAGTTTCTGCTCACCGCTCACCTACAGACAACGCTGGTATTACGTTTTTTTTTTAAACCCGGCGTTAGCAGCAGAAAAGTGAGAGGAGAGCAACATTTAGCTTTACATCTCACTGTAATACCAGCGCTGCTTACGGTAGCGGTGAGCTGGCTAAACGTGCTCATGCACGATTTCCCCATAGGAATCAATGGGGCAGAGCCGGCTGAAAAAAAAAACCTAACACCTGCAAAAAAGCAGCGTTCAGCTCTTAACGCAGCCCCATTGATTCCTATAGGGAAAGAAAATTTACGTTTACACCTAACACCCTAACATGAACCCAGAGTCTAAACACCTCTAATCTTACACTTATTAACCCCTAATCTGCCATCCCCGCTATTGCTGATACCTACATTATATTATTAACCCCTAATCTGCCACTCCGGACACCGCCGCCACCTACATTATAGTTATGAACCCCTAATCTGCTGCCCCCAACATCGCCGCAACCTACATTATATTTATTAACCCGTAATCTGCCACCCCAATGTCGCCGCAACCTAACTACACTTATTAACCCCTAATCTGCTGCCCCCAACGTCGCCGCCACTATAATAAAGTTATTAACCCCTAAACCTAAGTCTAACCCCAACACCCCCCGGGCTTAAATCTAATTTAAATAAATCTAAATAAAATTACTATAATTAACTAAATTATTCCTATTTAAAAATAAATACTTACCTATAAAATAAACCCTAAGATAGCTACAATATAACTAATAATTACATTTAACCCCTTAATGACCACAGCACTTTTCCATTTTCTGTCCGTTTGCGACCAAGGCTATTTTTACATTTTTGCGGTGTTTGTGTTTAGCTGTAATTTTCCTCTTGCTCATTTACTGTACCCACACATATTATATACCGTTTTTCTTGCCATTAAATTGACTTTCTAAGGATACCATTATTTTTATCATATCTTATAATTTACTATAAAAAAAATATAAAATATGAGGAGAAAATAAAAAAAAACACTTTTTCTAACTTTGACCCCCAAAATCTGTTACATATCTACAACCACCAAAAAACACCCATGCTAAATAGTTTCTAAATTTTGTCCTGAGTTTAGAAATACCCAATGTTTACATGTTCTTTGCTTTTTTTGCAAGTTATAGGGCTATAAATACAAGGAGCACTTTGCTATTTCCCAACCATTTTTTTTTTCAAAATTAGCGCTAGTTACATTAGAACGCTAATATCTTTCAGGAATCCCTGAATATCCCTTGACATGTAAATATTTTTTTTTAGTAGACATCCCAAAGTATTGATCTAGGCCAATTTTGGTATATTTCGAACCCCAATTTCACCGCCAAATGCGATCAAATACAAAAAATCGTTCACTTTTTCACAAATTTTTTCACAAACTTTCGGTTTCTCACTGAAATTATTTACAAACAGCTTGTGCAATTATGGCATAAATGGTTGTAAATTCTTCTCTGGGATCCCCTTTGTTCAGAAATAGCAGACATATATGGCGTTGCTTTTTGGTAATTAGAAGGCCGCTAAATGCCACTGCGCACCACACGTGTATTATGCCCAGCAGTTAAGGGGTTAATTAGGGAGCTTTTAGGGCTAATTTTATCTTTAGTGTAGTGTAGTAGACGACCCCAAGTATTGATCTAGGCCCATTTTGGTATATTTCATGCAAACATTTCACTGCCAAATGCGATCAAATTAAAAAAAAACGTTAAATTTTTCACAATTTTAGGTTTCTCACTGAAATCATTTACAAACAGCTTGTGCAATTATGGCACAAATGGTTGTAAATGCTTCTGTGGGATCCCCTTTGTTCAGAAATAGCAGCCATATATGGCTTTGGCATTGCTTTCTGGTAATTAGAAGGCCGCTAAATGCTGCTGCGCCTCACACGTGTATTATGGCTAGCAGTGAAGGGGTTAATTAGGGAGTTTGTAGGGAGCTTGCAGGGTTAATTTTAGCTTTAGTGTAGAGATTATCCTCCCACCTGACACATCCCACCCCCTGATCCCTCCCAAAAGCTCCCTTCCCTCCCCCACCCCACAATTGTCCCCGCCATCTTAAGTACTGGCAGAAAGTCTGCCAGTACTAAAATAAAAGGGTATTTAAAAATAATAAAAATTTTTTTTTAGCATATTTACATATGCTACTGTGTAGGATCCCCCCCTTAGCCCCCAACCTCCCTGATCCCCCCCAAAACCGCTCTCTAGCCCTCCCCTCTGCCTTATTGGGTGCCATTTTGGGTACTGGCAGCTGTCTGCCAGTACCCAGTTTCCAAAAAAATATGTTTTTTTTTATTTTTTGCCCAGTTTTTCTGTAGTGTAGCTTCCCCCTCCCCACAGACCAACCCCACCACCTAACTGATTGTTTTCTTTTTTAATCTGATTTTTTTATTTTTACTAATTTTATTTTCATTTTCTTACACTTTTTTTTCTGTGTGTAGCGGTTCCCACCCGCTCCCTCCCCATGCACGCGCCCGCCCCCTCCCTCCCGTGCACATGCGCGCGTCAGTGCGCGCCCCCTGGCATCCCGCCCACGATCCCGCCCCCCTCCACATCACTAGGGCCATCGATGGCCGCCACCCGCCTCCCGGTCCGGCTCCCACCCACCAACGCAGTAAGCCACCGATCTCCGGGCCACAGAGTGGCTCTCTCTGCACCAGATGGCTTAAAAAGGTTATTGCAGGATGCCTCCATATCGAGGCATCACTGCAATAACCGGAAAGCAGCTGGAAGTGAGCAGGATCGCTTCCAGCTGCTTTCCACACCAAGGATGTGCAGGGTACGTCCTCAGGCGTTAACTGCCTTTTTTTTGAGGACGTACCCTGCACGTCCTCGGTCGTTAAGGGGTTAATATAGTGGCGGCGACGTTGGGGGCGGCACATTAGGGATTACTAAATGTAGGTAGATGGCAGCGATGTTAGGGACGGCAGATTATGGGTTAATAAAATTTAACTAGTGTTTGCGATGCGGGAGTACGGCGGTTTAGGGGTTAATATATTTATTATAGTGGCGGCGATCTCCGGTTCGGCAGATTAGGGGTTAAAAAATGTATTATAGTGTTTGCGAAAAAGCCTGGTACAAGGCGAAACACATTGATGGAACCTAACTAAGAACTTTACTGAGAGTATATACAGTCCAAAGGGACACTCTGAGAGTTAAACGATTTACTCCATCAAATCCCTTCACAATTTGCACTGTTCTACTGAAGCCACAAATTGGGAATGCTGATTGGGTGAAAGACCCCACGTGACTCCCCTCACATGACACACGGGATACCCGGAACAACAAGGTATCTGGGCAGTGAGTAAAATTTACACTGCGTCCTCCCACTGCGAGGAGTCTGGTGAGTTAAAGGATTACCCAGACTGAGGAGAAAGGTATGTGACGGTGTCAGTTTGGCAGTTTATGGACTTTGAAATAAGCTGGCCTGAATGAGTTATTAGATGAGTGTATTTAAGATGTGTTTCATAAACAATTTAAATGTGATAAACCAGTAAATGATTGTGTTTATTAAATTGTGAACTGAGTTCTATACTATAGGCAAGGCCTTATGTCTTGCAAACATCTGAGATACAGTACACCATTAAAATAGGCCAAGCAGTTCAAGAAACTGAAAATTTAAGGAACAAGACAGGGATGCCCAATGTTGCCCTATTCATTTAGCTTTAGAAACTCAGAATGTCAAATTGTGTCAATATATTCCTGTTCTAAAATAATTAGATATACAAAACACTGTTGGTCCATTTAACAACCCCCGGCTAGTGGTTATCATTTATCATTTCCCAAGCCTTCTGCTTGTGCAATGCCACTCTGGCTCGTTCATCACCAAATGTACGTTAGCAGGGCCTGTTAATCACACCAGTTGGAGAAGTCCAGAGGGGATTGAGGAATGTCACTTTTTAGTTGGCATAACAGGTTAGGAAAAAAGTACTAATTGGCTTAGCTAATGAACTAATTGCACTATAAAATATGCTCCTACTTTAAAGTAGGTCCCTCCTCATACCATAATATTATTGTCAGAAAAGAACTACTAAAAAAGGAAGTGTTAAAAAGCTAGATCTTTCTCACAACTGATATATAAACATTGTATATAGATTACGTATTTATTCCGAATTATGATAATCATCAAATACTAGCTTACCTATTAAAATACATTGTAAAAAAAATAATAAAACTCCATATAATAACCGATTGGCCCACCAGAATAAGAAAATAAATATGTCTCTAATTTCACTAGCTAGACTATCTTCTTTTGTGCATGGGCAAAACGATGATAATTTATGTCATTCTTTTCAAATGCTTTCAGACCACAAAATTACACTTGACAATGGTATTCATATCTATAAGAAAACACACTAACCTGTGTTTTCTACACCTTAAACCTGCTGAGAACACATTTTCTTTGTTTTATGTTTTATAATGCACAGGAGAAAATGCATTTTTTATTTCTTTTTTACTTGCTTTTCTTGCAGTATAACTTTGAAAATGGCAAATTTTCACTCCCCCAGAGAGACCAGGCAGCCTGATGAAACTGTGCTATGACACAGAGAAATGCGTTGCTTTTACCTTGTTTTGTTAAAAGCTTTTTAATTGTCACTTTTGCTGCTACACTTTACTACTTTCCCTGGATTGGACACTTAATTGCCATCTCAGTGTATCTACATCTAACTAAACATTAGCTACATCCACTATCTGTAGCCTGGTATATCCAGCGAGACACATTCTTCAGTTCCTGGACTCCCCCTGGTGGGACAAGGACAGCCTGATTATTCAATGTAACACACTCTTCAATCCCTGGACTTCCCCTGGTGGGAGAAGGATGTCATCTGATCCAGATGTGCCTGAGAGTCTACCGGACGACCTTTGGATCCGGTCTGCCTGTATTGCACTAATGTGCATCACATTACGTGAGAAGCTATTTGGCTATTTTCATACACTGCAACCACCTGTATGATCTGCAGTATGTGGCACCCTCTACGTTTTGTTTTCATTAACTCATATTAAACAGTCATCATCAAACTGGATTGAGAGGTACATAGACAGGATGTAGGGTAAGGTACCGGAAGGGGAGGGGCTAGCAGTAACGTGGGACGCTAGCACTTGGCTCTAGAGTGAAGGGCAAGATCAAACTACCCCAACCTGTGTTTGTTCTTTGGCCAGTGGAGACACGACCTGGCCCGGACATATTGTAGCAGAAACCGGTACCTTACATGCAGATAGACTCAGAAGCAGAGTGACACCAAGTGGCATTCAGGCATAGTAACAGCCTACACAATAAGTTGCAAAGAAGACAAGCAGTTGAACCGGTTGCATTACCTGAAGTAATGACTGAAAGGGGAGCGGAGTCAAGACGGGATAAGCTGAGGCGGCAGAACGTGGAGGTGTCCGACTCCTGTGGCCTCTCAACACACCGTATCTGGAAAGTCCCACCGTGGAGGGATAACAGCGTGATCCCAAGTAAAGAGCTGCCATAGTTAACTCATAGTGCCTGCAGTAGGAAGTGATTGACCCAAGACCTGGGATATCCGGAGAGGTACAGGATCGCTTACCTGAGGGAATAAAGCAGGTACTACGGGCATGTCCCTTTTTTTCCCCTTCTAAAAGAACTTCCTTTTTATAAAGTTGGGACTTAAATTATAGCCTTAAACCATGATAATTTGAAATGGGATACAAGTGCCAGTGAAAACAAACAAACAAACGCTGGGAAAAGCCTGGGAGACGAAAGTGTATGGCTATTTGGGACTGTTAGCTCACAAAAGGTTACATAGCAAATAGCCCTTAACCCAGTGTGGCAAGTACCCCAAGCAGTGTATACCTCTAAGATAATATTACAGAAAGGGGGAAAATGAAGGGCTATAAGAATATGAAGTGACTGGCTATATATACCTTATACAAGATAAGCCGGTAGAACTATCCGGTAACAGCTGTCCCTATAAAAATAGGAGTATCCGGCAATTATATAAGGCTGAGCAAGCAAGTTAAGAAATAACCCTTTTCTGGAAAGGAAGAGACTTGATAGACAGTGTTTAAACTTCCAGGAGCTTTAACTTTGAGAGGCACTTTCTATTCTGTTCTCATGCTCTATACCCTGTATAAGCTGGTCATTTCTTATAAAAAGTTTTGGTACTCAGTAAAAGGGTACCCCTGGAAGACAGGTTAAAAGTCTTTCTGCTAGATTACAAGTTTTTGTTGGTAATGGTGTGCGGTGCTAACGAGCAGTTTCTGCTCACCGCTCACCTACAGACAACGCTGGTATTACGTTTTTTTTTTAAACCCGGCGTTAGCAGCAGAAAAGTGAGAGGAGAGCAACATTTAGCTTTACATCTCACTGTAATACCAGCGCTGCTTACGGTAGCGGTGAGCTGGCTAAACGTGCTCATGCACGATTTCCCCATAGGAATCAATGGGGCAGAGCCGGCTGAAAAAAAAACCTAACACCTGCAAAAAAGCAGCGTTCAGCTCTTAACGCAGCCCCATTGATTCCTATAGGGAAAGAAAATTTACGTTTACACCTAACACCCTAACATGAACCCAGAGTCTAAACACCTCTAATCTTACACTTATTAACCCCTAATCTGCCATCCCCGCTATTGCTGATACCTACATTATATTATTAACCCCTAATCTGCCACTCCTGGACACCGCCGCCACCTACATTATAGTTATGAACCCCTAATCTGCTGCCCCCAACATCGCCGCAACCTACATTATATTTATTAACCCGTAATCTGCCACCCCAATGTCGCCGCAACCTAACTACACTTATTAACCCCTAATCTGCCGCCCCCAACGTCGCCGCCACTATAATAAAGTTATTAACCCCTAAACCTAAGTCTAACCCCAACACCCCCCGGGCTTAAATCTAATTTAAATAAATCTAAATAAAATTACTATAATTAACTAAATTATTCCTATTTAAAAATAAATACTTACCTATAAAATAAACCCTAAGCTAGCTACAATATAACTAATAATTACATTTAACCCCTTAATGACCACAGCACTTTTCCATTTTCTGTCCGTTTGGGACCAAGGCTATTTTTACATTTTTGCGGTGTTTGTGTTTAGCTGTAATTTTCCTCTAGCTCATTTACTGTACCCACACATATTATATACCGTTTTTCTTGCCATTAATTGGACTTTCTAAGGATACCATTATTTATATCATATCTTATAATTTACTATAAAAAATAATAAAATATGAGGAGAAAATAAAAAAAACACACTTTTTCTAACTTTGACCCCCAAAATCTGTTACATATCTACAACCACCAAAAAACACCCATGCTAAATAGTTTCTAAATTTTGTCCTGAGTTTAGAAATACCCAATGTTTACATGTTCTTTGCTTTTTTTGCAAGTTATAGGGCTATAAATACAAGTAGCACTTTGCTATTTCCCAACCATTTTTTTTTCAAAATTAGCGCTAGTTACATTAGAACGCTAATATCTTTCAGGAATCCCTGAATATCCCTTGACATGTAAATATTTTTTTTTAGTAGACATCCCAAAGTATTGATCTAGGCCAATTTTAGTATATTTCATACCACCATTTCACCGCCAAATGCGATCAAATACAAAAAATCGTTCACTTTTTCACAAATTGTTTCACAAACTTTCGGTTTCTCACTGAAATTATTTACAAACAGCTTGTGCAATTATGGCATAAATGGTTGTAAATTCTTCTCTGGGATCCCCTTTGTTCAGAAATAGCAGACATATATGGCGTTGCTTTTTGGTAATTAGAAGGCCGCTAAATGCCACTGCTCACCACACTTGTATTATGCCCAGCAGTTAAGGGGTTAATTAGGGAGCTTTTAGGGAGCTTGTAGGGCTAATTTTATCTTTAGTGTAGTGTAGTAGACGACCCCAAGTATTGATCTAGGCCCATTTTGGTATATTTCATGCAACCATTTCACTGCCAAATGCGATCAAATTAAAAAAAACGTTAAATTTTTCACAATTTTAGGTTTCTCACTGAAATCATTTACAAACAGCTTGTGCAATTATGGCACAAATGGTTGTAAATGCTTCTCTGGGATCCCCTTTGTTCAGAAATAGCAGCCATATGTGGCTTTGGCGTTGCTTTCTGGTAATTAGAAGGCCGCTAAATGCTGCTGCGCCTCACACGTGTATTATGGCTAGCAGTGAAGGGGTTAATTAGGGAGTTTGTAGGGAGCTTGCAGGGTTAATTTTAGCTTTAGTGTAGAGATTATCCTCCCACCTGACACATCCCACCCCCTGATCCCTCCCAAACAGCTCCCTTCCCTCCCCCACCCCACAATTGTCCCCGCCATCTTAAGTACTGGCAGAAAGTCTGCCAGTACTAAAATAAAAGGGTATTTAAAAATAATAAAAACATTTTTTTTAGCATATTTACATATGCTACTGTGTAGGATCCCCCCCTTAGCCCCAACCTCCCTGATCCCCCCCAAAACCGCTCTCTAGCCCTCCCCTCTGCCTTATTGGGGGCCATTTTGGGTACTGGCAGCTGTCTGCCAGTACCCAGTTTGCAAAAAAATATGTTTTTTTTTATTTTTTGCCCAGTTTTTCTGTAGTGTAGCTTCCCCCTCCCCACAGACCAACCCCACCACCTAACTGATTGTTTTCTTTTTTAATCTGATTTTTTTATTTTTACTAATTTTATTTTCATTTTCTTACACTTTTTTTTCTGTGTGTAGCGGTTCCCACCCGCTCCCTCCCCATGCACGCGCCCGCCCCCTCCCTCCCGTGCACATGCGCGCGTCAGTGCGCGCCCCCTGGCATCCCGCCCACGATCCCGCCCCCCTCCACATCACTAGGGCCATCGATGGCCGCCACCCACCTCCCGGTCCGGCTCCCACCCACCAACGCAGTAAGCCACCGATCTCCGGTGCAGAGAGGGCCACAGAGTGGCTCTCTCTGCACCGGATGGCTTAAAAAGGTTATTGCAGGATGCCTCCATATCGAGGCATCACTGCAATAACCGGAAAGCAGCTGGAAGTGAGCAGGATCGCTTCCAGCTGCTTTCCACACCAAGGACGTGCAGGGTACGTCCTCAGGCGTTAACTGCCTTTTTTTGAGGACGTACCCTGCACGTCCTCAGTCGTTAAGGGGTTAATATAGTGGCGGCGACATTGGGGGCGGCACATTAGGGATTACTAAATGTAGGTAGATGGCAGCGATGTTAGGGACGGCAGATTATGGGTTAATAAAATTTAACTAGTGTTTGCGATGCGGGAGTACGGCGGTTTAGGGGTTAATATATTTATTATAGTGGCGTAGATCTCCGGTTCGGCAGATTAGGGGTTAAAAAATGTATTATAGTGTTTGTGAGTTGGGGGGGGGGCCTCGGTTTAGGGGTTAATAGGTAGTTTATGGGTGTTAGTGTACTTTTTAGCACTTTAGTTAAAAGTTTTATGTTACGGCGTTAGCCCATAAAACTCTTAACTACTGACTTTTAAATGCGGTAACAGTCTTGACAGGAGAGGCTGTACCGTTCACTTTTAGGAAGACTCGTAATACCGGCGTTAGGAAAATCCCATTGAAAATATAGGATACGCAATTGATGTAAGTGGATTTGTGGTATTTTAGAGTTGCGCCAAAAAAGTAAGCGGTACACCTGTACCTGCAAGACTCGTAATACCAGCGGGCTTTAAAAAGCAGGGATGGGACTTCTCAACGCTGCTTTTTAACCCTAACGCAAGACTCGTAATCTAGCCGTTTATGTTGAATAAGGATAAGGATCACATTATTTAACAAGGGGTTTCTCTGGAATAGGGCCTCCCTTTTTTGATTGTGGTTTGGTTAGATCAATGGGATCTCTACAAATAAGGAACCAGTCATAATGTATTAGATTATGTGTATAAGATTTTTGTTAAGAATTCTGGAGGGGTTTATAAAGGTAATGCACTCCAAATAAATTGAACAATACCTTAAGAAGGGCCAATTTAGGCTATATTGTGGTCAGGTGTTGCTAGATAACTGCACAGATGAGATTGGAGATTTTACTGTTATAATTATCTTTTTTTCTCTGTAGCGGACAGTGGTCACACCTCTTTACTTCTTACTATAATGTATTAGCTTTTAAGTAAAAGATCTGGGTTAAGTCAGCTCTTAAGAGTTGTTATAGGTACATAAAGATTCTGTACCTTTAACAAATTGTAACTGTTTTCCTATTTAAAATCCTTTTGTGGTTAGGTCTCATAAGTATTTAGGAATTGGTCCTGAGGCTATACTGTCATAACTCTTAATTTTTTTTTAATATACAGCAGACAGTGGTCAATGTTTTTTGTATAATGGCTTTTTGCAACAATAGCATTATGTTATTACAATAGGGCGTTTAAGTGGCATGAGCACATTTTTTTTTGGTACACCCTATAATAAGATTGATACACGATACCTGTACACTGAGAAACAGGTCTATGGTCGAGAGGAAATATTATCACAACATTAATATAAATACACATGTTCTTATAATTACATGTTAAATTACACTTAAAATTTCACATATTTCTAGCACTTTTTTCACAAGTCGTGAGATAGAGATAAGTAGGTTATTAATTGTTATCAATAGGCTAAATCACAAGTGTGGTTTTGGGGGTAGATATTAGTCACCTTTTACTAACTTCTATGGAAAGATATATTACACACTGTAAAGCTTTATCACCCAACATGCCACCTAAGCCGAAAGATAAAAAGCTTAAGCCCAATAGGTTTGAGTAATGTAGACAACACATTGCTACTACAGCAGATCTCAGAGTTAGTAATGCCACAATTTAAATCTTTATACAAGAAATGGCTGCTTGCACAAGTGAAATAAAACAGTTTGCGACATGCATGAATGAATTAGAATCAAGAGTTTCAGACTTAGAAGATAGGTCTGTAGTGCAGTATCAGATGACCAACTCACATGATATTAAACTCAATTTTCTACAGTCCAAAATAGAAGAATTAGAAGACCGGTCTATGCACAACAACCTTAGGGTTGTTGGGCTCCCAGAAACAGGGGAATATCAAGACTTGATACGTTTTGCAGCTACTCAGCTTCCCAAGTTAGTAGAGTAACACCGACAATGTAAGGATACCTATAGAGAGAGCCCACACAATAGGAGCACCCAGAAGGAACTCAGATGGTTTGGCAAAACCAAGGG
Source organism: Bombina bombina (assembly GCF_027579735.1). Taxonomy (NCBI): domain Eukaryota; kingdom Metazoa; phylum Chordata; class Amphibia; order Anura; family Bombinatoridae; genus Bombina; species Bombina bombina. The sequence goes on along the minus strand of NC_069500.1, from coordinate 1,161,839,235 downwards.
TAGTAATTATCAAGTTTTCCAGGATAAGTTCCATATACTTAGATTATACCGTAAAAATAACAACATTATCATAAGGCCTAATAAGGTACTCCTATTTCAGGATTTCTCATTTGAAACTCAAGCTAGACGTAGGGAAATGGCCCCATTTTGTTCCCAATTGATTAAGGCTAATTTAAGGGCAAGACTTGTATACCCACCCAATACCCCCTTAATAAAACCTAACACTAACCCCTTGAAGATCACCCTACCTTGAGAAGTCTTACTCTTCACCCAACCGGGCCGAAGTCCTCAACAAAGCCAAGCGAAGTGGTCCTCCAGATGGGCAAAAGTCTTCATCGAAGCCGGGAAAAAGAGGTCCTCCAGATGGGCAGAAATCTTCATCCAGACGGCATCATCTATCTTCATCCATCCAGCGCAGAGTGGCTCCATCTTCAAGACATCCGACGCGGAGCATCCTCTTCAAACGAAGTCCAACTGAAGATTGAGGTTCCTTTAAATGACATCATCCAAGATGGAGTCCCTTGAATTAGGATTGGCTGATAGAATTATATCAGCCATTCGGAATTAAGGTAGAAAACATCCTATTGGCTGATCCAATCAGCCATTAGGATTGAGCTGGTATTCTATTGGCTGATTGAAGTTCAATCCTATTGGCTGATCCAATCAGCCAATAGGATTGAGCAGGCATTCTATTGGCTGATTGGATCAGCCAATAGAATGCGAGCTCAATCCTATTGGCTGATTGCCTCAGCCAATAGTATTTTTTCTACCTTAATTCCGATTGGCTGATAGAATTCTATCAGCCAATCGGAATTCAAGGGACGCCATCTTGGATGATGTCATTTAAAGGAACCTCAATCTTCAGTTGGACTTTGTTTTGAAGAGGATGCTCCGCGTCGGATGTCTTGAAGATAGGGCCGCTCCACGCCGGATGGATGAAGATAGAAGATGCCGCCTGGATGAAGACTTCTGCCCATTTGGAGGAACACTTCGCCCGGCTTTGTTGAGTACTTTGGCCCGGTTGGGTGAAGACTTCTCAAGGTAGGGTGATCTTCAAGGGGATAGTGCTATGTTTTTTAAGGGGGTATTGGGTGGGTTTTAGAGTAGGGTTGGGTGTGTGGGTGGTGGGTTTTAATATTGGGGGGGCATTGTATTTTTTTACAGGTAAAAGAGCTGAATACTTTGGGGCAATACCCCGCAAAAGGCCCTTTTAAGGGCTATTTGTAATTTATTATAGGGTAGGGCTTTTTATTATTTTAGGGGGCTTTTGTATTTTATTAGGGGGGTTAGATTAGGTGTAATTACTTTAAAAAACTTATTATATTTGTATTTAATTTTATATAATTGTAGTTAGTTTAGTGAATTAATTTAATTGTAGTGTAGTGTTAGGTGTAATTGTAACTTAGGTTAGGATTTATTTTACAGGTAAATTTTACTTTATTTTAACTAGGTAGCTATTAAATAGTTAATAACTATTTAATAACTATAGTAGCTAGTTAAAATAAATACAAAGTTGCCTGTAAAATAAAAATAAACCATAAGCTAGATACAATGCAACTATTAGTTATATTGTAGCTAGCTTAGGGTTTATTTTATAGGTAAGTATTTAGTTTTAAATAGGATTAATTTAGTTAATTATAGTAATTTTATTTAGATTTTTTAAAATTAGATTTAAGTTAGGGGGGTATTAGGGTTAGGGTTAGAGTTAGATTTAGGGGTTAATACATTTAATATAGGGGCGGCGACGTTGGGGGCGGCAGCTTAGGGGTTAATAAATGTAGGTGGCTGCGATGTTAGGGACGGCAGATTATGGGTTAATAAAATTTAACTAGTGTTTTTTGATGCAGGAGTACGGCGGTTTAGGGGTTAATATATTTATTATAGTGGTGGTGATCTCCAGTTCGGCAGATAGGGGTTAAAAAATGTATTATAGTGTTTGCGAGTTGGGGGGGCCTCAGTTTAGGGGTTAATAGGTAGTTTATGGGTGTTAGTGTACTTTTTAGCACTTTAGTTAAGAGTTTTATGTTACGGCATTAGCCCATAAAACTCTTAACTACTGACTTTTAAATGCGGTAACAGTCTTGACAGGAGAGGCTGTACCGCTCACTTTTAGGAAGACTCGTAATACCGCCGTTAGGAAAATCCTATTGAAAATATAGGATCCGCAATTGACGTAAGTGGATTTGCGGTATTTTAGAGTTGCGCCAAAAAAGTGAGCGGTATACCTGTACCTGGAATAGGGCCTCCCTTTTTTGATTGTGGTTTGTTAGATCAATGGAATCTCTACAAATAAGGAACCAGTCATAATGTATTAGATTATGTGTATAAGTTTTTTGTTAAGAATTCTGGAGGGGTTTATAAAGGTACTGCACTCCTAATAAATAGAACAATACCTTAAGAAGGGCCAATTTAGGCTATATTGTGGTCAGGTGTTGCTAGATAACTGCACAGATGAGATTGGAGATTTCACTGTTATAATTATCTTTTTTTCTCTGTAGCGGACAGTGGTCACACCTCTTTCCTTCTTACTATAATGTATTAGCTTTTAAGTAAAAGATCTGGGTTAAGTCAGCTCTTAAGAGTTTTTGATAGGTACATAAAGATTCTGTACCTTTAACAAATTGTAACTGTTTCCCTATTTAAAATCCTTTTGTGGTTAGGTCTCATAAGTATTTAGGAATTGGTCCTGAGGCTATACTGTCATAACTCTTAATTTTTTTTAATATACAGCAGACAGCGGTCAATGTTTTTTGTACAATGGCTTTTTGCAACAATAGCATTATGTTATTACAATAGGGCGTTTAAGTGACATGAGCACATTTTTCTTTGGTACACCCTATAATAAGATTGATACACGATACCTGTACACTGAGAAACAGGTCTATGGTCGAGAGGAAATATTATCACAACATTAATATAAATACACGTGTTATAATTACATGTTAAGTTTCACGTATTTCTAGCACTCTTAGGCTGGTCCTTATTGTTTTTCGTCACTATCACTTAAGGTTTTTGCTTTTTTTTTTCACAAGCCGTGAGATAGAGATAAGTAGGTTATTAATTGTTATCAATAGGCTAAATCACAAGTGTGGTTTTGGGGGTAGATATTAGTCACCTTTTACTAAATGCTATGAAAAGATATATTACACACTGTAAAGCTTTATCACCCAACATGCCGCCTAAGCCGAAAGATAAAAAGCTTAAGCCCAATGAAAGTAGCTCAGCAATACATACACACAATGAAATAGGTTTGAGTAATGTAGACAACACATTCGCCTAGATTTAGAGTTCTGCGTTAGCCGTCAAAAGCAGCATTAAGGGCTCCTAACGCTGCTTTTTACCGCCCGCTGCTATTTAGAGTCAGCCAGGAAAGTTTCTAACGCTCACTTTCCAGCCGCGACTTTTCCATACTGCAGATCCCCTTACGTCAATTGCGTAGCCTATCTTTTCATTGGGATCTTCTTAACGCCGGTATTTAGAGTCTTGGCTGAAGTGAGCATTAGACCCTATACCGACAAGACTCCAGCCGCAGAAAAAAGTCAGCAGTTAAGAGCTTTCTGGGCTAACGCCAGTTTATAAAGCTCTTAACTACTGTGCTCTAAAGTACACTAACACCCATAGACTACTTATGTACCCTTAAACCGAGGTCCCCCCACATCGCCGCCACTATAATAATTTTTTTAACCCCTAATCTGCCGACCGCACATCGCCACCACCTACATTATCCCTATGAACCCCTAATATGCTGCCCCTAACATCGCCAACACCTACATAATATTTATTAACCCCTAATCTGCCCCCCCAATGTCGCCGCTACCTACCTAAACTTATTAACCCCTAATCTGCCGACCGGACCTCGCCGCTACTCTAATAAATGTATTAACCCCTAAACCGCCGCACTCCCGCCTCGCAACCCCTATAATAAATAGTATTAACCCCTAATCTGCCCTCCCTAACATCACTGACACCTAACTTCAAGTATTAACTCCTAATCTGCCGACTGGACCTCGCCGCTACTCTAATAAAGTTATTAACCCCTAAAGCTAAGTCTAACCCTAACCCTAACACCGCCCTAACTTAAATATAATTTTATTCTAACTAAATAAATTAACTCTTATTAACTAAAGTATTCCTATTTAAAGCTAAATACTTACCTGTAAAATAAACCCTAATATAGCTACAATATAACGAATAATTATATTGTAGCTATTTTAGGATTTATATTTATTTTACAGACAACTTTGTATTTATTTTAACTAGGTACAATAGCTATTAAATAGTTATTAACTATTTAATAGCTACCTAGTTAAAATAATTACAACATTATCTGTAAAATAAATCCTAACCTAAGTGACAATTAAACCTAACACTACACTATCAATAAATAAATTAAATCAATTAACTACAAGTACCTACAACTAAATAAAATAAACTAAATTACAAAAAAAACAAACACTAAATTACAAAAAATAAAAAAAGATTACAAGAATTTTAAGCTAATTACACCTACTCTAAGCCCCCTAATAAAATAACAAAGCCCCCCCAAAAAAGGGCTTTTTGCGGGGCATGCCCCAAAGAAATCAGCTCTTTTGCCTGTAAAAAAAACACAATACAACCCCCCAACATTACAACCCACCACCCACATACACCTACTCTAACCCAAACCCCCCTTAAATAAACCTAACACTACCCCCTGAAGATCTCCCTACCTTGAGTCATCTTCACTCAGCCAAGTAGCGATGGACCTAAAGAAGACATCCGGAGCGGCAGAAGTCTTCATCCTATCCGGGCAGAAGAGGACATCCGGACTGGCAAACATCTTCATCCAAGCGGCATCTTCTATCTTCATCCATCCGTCGAGGAGCGGCTCCATCTTCAAGACCTCCGGCGAGGAACATCCTCTTCTACCGACGACTACCGACAAATGAAGGTTCCTTTAAGTGACGTCATCCAAGATGGCGTCCCTCAAATTCCGATTGGCTGATAGGATTCTATCAGCCAATCGGAATTAAGGTAGGAAAAATCTTATTGGATGATTAAATCAGCCAATCAGATTCAAATTCAATCCGATTGGCTGATCCAATCAGCCAATCAGATTGAGCTTGCATTCTATTGGCTGTTCCGATCAGCCAATAGAATGCGAGCTCAATCCGATTGGCTGATTGGATCAGTCAATCCGATTGAACTTGAATCTGATTGGCTGATTCAATCAACCAATCAGATTTTTCCTACCTTAATTGGCTGATAGAATCCTTGGATGAAGATGTTTGCCGGTCCGGATGTCCTCTTCTGCGCAGATAGCATGAAGACTTCTGCCGCTCCGGATGTCTTCTTTTGGTCCATCGCTGCTCGGCTGAGTGAAGACGACTCAAGGTAGGGAGATCTTCAGGGGGGTAGTGTTAGGTATATTTAAGGGGGGTTTGGGTTAGAGTAAGGGTGTGTGAGTGGTGGGTTGTAATGTTGGGGGGTGGTATTGTGTTTTTTTTACAGGCAAAAGAGCTGATTTCTTTGGGGCATGCCCCGCAAAAAGCCCTTTTAAGGGCTGGTAAGGTAATAGAGCTGTTAACTATTTTAATTTAGATTAGGGTAGGGAATTTTTTAATTTGGGGGGCTTTGTTATTTTATTAGGGGGCTTAGAGTAGGTGTAATTAGCTTAAAATTCTTGTAATCTTTTTTTTATTTTTTGTAATTTAGTTTAGTTTATTTAATTGTAGGTACTTGTAGTTAATTGATTTAATTTATTTATTGATAGTGTAGTGTTAGGTTTAATTGTAACTTAGGTTAGGATTTATTTTACAGGTAATTTTGTAATTATTTTAACTAGGTATCTATTAAATAGTTAATAACTATTTAATAGCTATTGTACCTAGTTAAAATAAATACAAAGTTGCCTGTAAAATAAATATAAATCCTAAAATAGCTACAATATAATTATTCGTTATATTGTAGCTATATTAGGGTTTATTTTACAGGTAAGTATTTAGCTTTAAATAGGAAGACTTTAGTTAATAAGATTTCATTTATTTCGTTAGATTAAAATTATATTTAATTTAATTTAGGGGGGTGTTAGGGTTAGGGTTAGACTTAGCTTTAGGGGTTAATACATTTATTAGAGTAGCGGCGAGGTCCGGTCGGCAGATTAGGGGTTAATACTTGAAGTTAGGTGTTGGTGATGTTAGGGAGGGCAGATTAGGGATTAATACTATTTATTATAGGGTTTTTGAGGCGGGAGTGCGGCGGTTTAGGGGTTTATACATTTATTATAGTGGCGGCGAGGTCCGGTCGGCAGATTAGGGGTTAATAAGTGTATGTAAGGTAGCGGCGACATTGGGGGGGCAGATTAGGGGTTAATAAATATACTATAGGGGTCGGCGGTGTTGTGGGCAGCAGATTAGGGGTACATAGGTATAATGTAGGTTGCGGCGGTGTCCGGAGCGGCAGATTAGGGGTTAATAATAAAATGCAGGGGTCAGCGATAGTGGGGGGCGGCAGATTAGAGGTTAATAAGTGTAAGGTTAGGGGTGTTTAGACTCAGGGTTTATGTTAGGGTGTTAGGTGCAGACTTAGAAAGTGTTTCCCCATAGGAAACAATGGGGCTGCGTTGGGAGCTTAACGCTGTTTTTTTTCATCCCAAACTGCCCCATTGTTTCCTATGGGGGAATCGTGCATGAGCACGTTTTTCCAGCTTACCGCTACCATAAGCAATGCTGGTATTGAGGGTTGAAGTGGCGGTAAATATGCCTCTACGCTCCCTTTTTGGAGCCTAACGCAGGCCTTCAGAGAACTCTAAATACCAGCGTTATTTAAAAGGTGCGGGGGAAAAAAACACGCGTAGCTAACGCCCCCCTTTGGCCGCAAAACTCTAAATCTAGCCGATTGCTACTACAGCAGATCTCAGAGTAAGTAATGCCACAATTTAAATCTTTATACAAGAAATGGCCGCTTGCACAAGTGAAATAAAACAGTTTGCGACATGCATGAATGAATTAGAATCAAGAGTTTCAGACTTAGAAGGTCTGTAGTGCAGGATCAGATAACCAACTCATATGATATTAAGCTCAATTTTCTACAGTCCAAAATAGAAGAATTAGAAGACCAGTCTAGGCATAACAACCTTAGGGTTGTTGGGCTCCCAGAAACATGGGAATATCAAGACTTGATACGTTTTGCAGCTACTCAGCTTCCCAAGTTAGTAGGTAGTAACACCGACAATGTAAGGATACCTATAGAGAGAGCCCACACAATAGGAGCACCCAGAAGGAACTCAGATGGTTTGGCAAAACCAAGGGTAGTAATTATCAAGTTTGTGAATTTCCAGGATAAGTTCCATATACTCAGACTATTCCGTAAAAATAACAACATTAACATAAGGCCTAATAAGGTACTCCTATTTCAGGATTTCTCATTTGAAACTCAAGCTAGACGTAGGGAAATGGCCCCATTTTGTTCCCAATTGATTAAGGCTAATTTAAGGGCAAGACTTGTATACCCTGCTAAGATAATTTTGGATAAAGATGGTGAAATCCTCACCTTTACTACAGTTGAAGAGTTAAAAGCCTATTGTCAGAGTAAATGGATAGAATAACATAGACGGCTAGTGTGGACCAATATGGGTTCCCATAAAAAAATGAGGGTAAAGTAATAATATATAAGGTAAACAATATGAATATGTTCTTCTCTGTGGTAATGTTAAAAACTGGAAAGTATGTACTGTTGGTGAAAGGAGGGGGAAAGGTTTTAAAAGGCCTTTTTAGGGGAGGAGAGGGGAGAGAAAGAAGATATATATATATATATATATATATATATATTTCTCCTTATTTTGTCTTATGTTGTTTTGTTCTTTTCTCTTTTTTCTGAAGTACTTTAGATGGTAAATTTAAAATTACTTTAATGGAATATTGGAGGGATTACGTCCCCAATTAAAAGGAAGTTATTGATTAGACACTTAGGAATCCAAAAACCAGACATAGTATTTATTCAGGAGTCACATCTTAAGCCCCAGGAGGCTATTTAGCTTAAAAGTAAGTGGGTAGGAAAAGTAGTGTTCATACCATATGACAAGACTAAGAGAGGTTTGGCCATTCTAATTCGCAAACAGCTGAATTATAATATAATTTCGGTAAACAATGATCCCAATTGAAGATATCAAGTTTTAGAAATGGAAGTTAATGGCCACAATTTTGTTTTTTGTAATGTTTATGGTCTGAATGTGGTAGACAAAGAATTTTGGGAGGATATTAGTTTAAAATTATTTTTATATATTGGGAAAAATATAGTGGTAGTAGCGATTTTAATATGGCCTTTTCCTATATCTTAGACAGATCGAAAGTTAGATATGCTCCCCATAAAGGCCAGGGAAGCAGATGTACTTCAAAGATTTTGCCAGAAATTGTCACTTCAAGATATATGGCGAGTACAAAACCCGAACGGTAGGGAATACACATGTGCCTCTAGTGTACATACTTCTTTTTCCAGAATTGATTTTTTTTTAATAGCGAAACATATGTTAAAGATGGAAATTTGGACAGATATCCAAGATATCGTGGTTTCGGACCACGTAATCATTTCACTAGAGATAGGTTTGAGGGATAAATCTTCAGCAGATAATGGTAGGTTGTTTTTTCCGTAATATCTGGTCAATAATGATCATTTTAAATTATGGATCCAAAACAGATGGAATCAATTTTGGGGGGACAATGCTGGGTACCTAGATAAACCAGAAATATTCTAGGAGACGGCAAAGGCAGTCTTCAGAGGGGAGATTAAAGTTTATTTGGTAAGAATACAGGCAATTCAGAGAAAGAGGGAAGAACAACTTTCTAATACCTTAAGAAATGACTATAGAAAATATCTTAGCAATCCCTCTGTTTTTCTATATAACAAATATAAAGGTAGCAAATCAGTATATGACCTATTTTTAAAACAACACTCCATTTTAGAGGAACAAAAACTTAAAGCTCTCTTTCTATGGGCACGGGTGTCTCTGCCAAATATCTAGCAAGGACTGTTAAGATCAGACAGCAGAAAAACTATATCTCAGAGTTGAAATTTAGGAACACAAGGGTGACAGATCCATTAGAGATTAGGGAAGCCTTTTTTCAAACGTTTCAGGATTTATATGCATCTTATCAGATCAACAGTGAGTATAAGGACCAGTTCTGGCATGGGGTAGTTTTACCTCAAATTGAGATGGTTGATCTTCAGAGACTAAATTAACCTATTTTGGAAGAAGAAATAATAAATACCATAAACAAACTAAAACTGGGAAAAGCTCCTGGACCGGGCTCTCAAAGTGCTGATTTTTTATAAATTACTCATTGAACAGATCCCCACTGTTCTATGTAAATTATTTAATGAATATTTTGTTGGGAACTAACCTCAGTCATCACTGTTTGCAGCATCTAATATAGTGTTGATACCTAAGAAAGGCAAGGACCCAGAACTCCCTACATAATATAGGCCAATTTCCATTTAGAATCAGGACTATAAGATCCTCACTTCTATTTTAGTCAATAGATTGAAATCTCCCTTAGGATATATGGTACACCCAGATCAGACAGGTTTCATGATAGGTAGAAACCCTGTGAAAAACCTATGAAAATTTCAACTGGTGCTGGATTATTTTTGGAATAAATTAGAAAGAAAAAGGTACCATCTTAAGCCAGATCTCACTTTCTCACAATAGACACTGAGAAAGCATTTGATTCCATTATCTGGGATCACCTATTCACTTCGTTAGAGGGCTTTGGTCTAACTGGAGTATTTCAACAGTTTATTAGACAGCTTTATAAAGAACCAACCTCGTCAATTATAGTGAACGGGGAAGCTACTAAGAGGTTTGTTCTCAAGTGAGGCACCCCTCAAGGGTGCCCGCTATCACCATTTCTCTTTATTTTATCTCTGGAACCATTAGCAATTTATTTAAGACAATAATTTCAGGGCATACATATAGAAAGGCATAAGTTGGTTCTATCTCTTTTTTGCAGATGATCTTTTACTTTTCCTCAGTAATACAGCCGATTCCATATCGCAGCTTTTAAGGATATGCAATTTGTTTTGTTCATTTTCAGGTTACAAAATCAATTATGAAAAATCAGAGATCATGTGGATACATAAACCTCCTGATCAGATAATGCACCCCTTCTTTGAAACAACACAGATCACATATCTAGGTATTACATTGAGTAACAACCCAAGTGTATGGTATGATTTAAACTTTAAACAATGTATCAAGGGGTTGGATTTGAAGTTACAGAGTTGGAGCAATCTACCATTATCAATTATGGCTCGAATTATGTTAGTTAAGGTGGTTTTGTTTCCTAAACTCTTATATTTCTTGCAGAATTGTCCCCTCCTTTTGTATAAGAAAGATCTAATCTTCCTTAATAGGAGCTTTAATCAATTTATGTGGCAGGGGAAGAAACCACGTATCTCATTATTTAAATTAACACTCCCTGAACATTATGGAGGGCTAGCATGTCCCAATGTGAAGTTTTATAACTATGCAGCCCTGTGTAAATATGCTTTAGACTGGATCTCTGAAAAGGAGCAGGTCTCATTTTATGAGATGGAATCCATGTTAATAATACCTTTTAACTTAAAAGCGATTTTGCACCATACTGCACACAAACTCCCAGGTATAATAAGTCAAATGATCACATTTAAAAAAATTATCCTGGCATGGCAAAAAATATGTAGAGATTTTAGAATTGATCGGAAGTCAGAATTCTTACCATTGTTGGGAACCCGTGTTTTCCGCCGGGTTGGGCCCTTCAATATTCTCGTTATTGGGCTGAGAGGGGAGTGAAACATGTAATTCAGATATGTGAAGGTAAAAATGTAAGGCTCCAATCTTTTGAGATACTGTCTCGGCAATATAGTCTCCCTATGTTCAGCTTTTATGCCTATCTACAAGTTAGGCATTGGGTAGATAAATTGAGGCAGGATACAGGCCCGGAATTAGATACTAAGGAAATTAAAGAAATAATAAGAGAATATCAGGAGGGGGTGAATACTATATCCCGAACTTATGATGCTATTTTGAAATTCTGGGGGGAAAAATACGTCAGATTTATCAATAAAGTGGTCAAAAGAAATGATTAATGTAGCTAGTGAGACAATAGTGAGTCAGAGTATAGCTCTTGTTTCTAGAGTAACGATTATGCATAGTCGGAAAGAATCTCACATGAAAATCCTAAATAGGGTGTATCTAACACCAGCCAGACTAGCAAAATGGAGCCATAATAAAGAGAATTGTCCTAAATGTTGTTTTGAAAATGCAGACTTAGTACACTGCTTTTGGGATTGCCCAAAAGTGTATCAATTTTAGCAGAAAGTTAATTTTTGGGGCAGCAAGATAATGGGGACAAAGTTTAAATTGAATCAGCATCAGATATTCTTTTTATGTAATTACACCACAGCCCTCCCTAATAATTGATTTATCAATCTACTCATATTGATTGGGAGGAATTTAATTTTAAAAAACTGGAAAGGACAGAAAGGCCCCAGATTTATAGATTTTCTTAAAGAGGTGCAATATTAAATGGTGGTTGAACAATTCAATCTAAGAAATATTAACACCAAACAGATTGCCTGATTTTTCAACAAATGGAAAAGTTATATTAGTTCACTCCCTTGATGCAGAGACAGGTGGCCCTATATTTTAAAAGCTTCTACATGGGTTCAACATCAAATAGAGAAGGGGATACTCCCTAGACTATAGTTTTCAGAGGAACAACCTTTGTAAAATTAAAAAAAAAGCCCCCCATAAGGACTCAGGATATACCCCAAAAAATCCTATAAAGTTTAAAAGGCAGTAGGTAGATCTGTTACGATTGTTACGATTATCTACTTAGCAGCAAATATAGTAAATAAATAAGGTTTTTATTTTTTTGCTTAAATAAGAGTTAAGGATAAATAGATGCCACATAATGGTCTGATAACTATATCTGTATGTATATTAATGGATGATGAAGGTTTCCGATTTAAGTAAGTTGGCATAACAAAATCCATAAATATTCTCTTTTAGTCAACAAGAGCAAGAGATTTGAAAGGAAATGTAGCAAGTGAGAATTATCAATGGATTTAAAGAGCTAAGTTGGTACCAGAAGATGAATAGATGCCATACAATGAATTTGATATTTATGTTCTGTATTTTGTGACATGGGACAAAGGGGACGAAGGTGTTTAGATCGGACCTAGTCGGTATAAAAGATCCCATATAGAGGTTGACAGGCATGAAATAACTGTGTGGTGTTCTTTTTTTTGTGTATTGTTTTTGTTTTTAAGACTATGGCTAGATAAGGAATGTTTATCCGCCATAAGGACATGTTAACAAAACTAATGCAACAATGTTTTTATTTATGGAAAAATAATATATATATATATATATATATATATATATATATATATATATATATATATATATATATATATATATATATATATATATATATATATATATATATATATAAAAACTGGATTAATAATCTGCCATGTATAACTTTTGCTTTGGCAGCATACCTTTTGCTTCAGGAAAGGTCTCTGAAAGTCCATACAAAAGTACAAAAGATTTAATTTAGCATTTTCTTAGAAAACTTTATGCTATTTCATTTCAATGAACAAAACAGTAAACATAAACAGATATTACTCATCACATCTTAATAATTATGAAAGTAAAGTAAAATCTATTACTTAAAAAAGAATGGATTACACAATAACTAAGATTACCTTATAAACTAAATATATTTCTCTCTAACCAAGGGGTTGATTACAATCTATTCCTGATTTGCTTCCAAAATGTTTTTTTTCTTTGTTTCCTGGCCGAATTGTCCAGCGTGTTTTTTTTAGGTGATCAGTAATGCAAAATGGACTTGTCTGTTAAAAGCCTGCAGTGATTGCATTTTCAGCTGAAAAGTTCCCAAATAAGCCTTTTTGTATGTTAAGTACTTGTTATTGTGAAAGAAACTGTGAAGTTACCCAAAACTGACGTATACAATTGCCCTTTCATATCTCTTATGGTTACATTAAAGTGCTCTTGATTTAACCTCTTTGCTAGCTGTTTAAGGGAAATGCTGATTCGCATGTGTTATATGAACCTATTGCATTCTGGTTCCATCCTCACCACTGCTAACCATCTGAATGCATGATGGGTATACTAGGCATGATTGCTCAATCACTATATTGTAACTTTTAATATTTTACATGTATTGTTTTTATTGAATATTTACATTTATTGATTTAAAAGCATTGTTTCCGGATCTGAAAAGAAGAACAAGACTACCATTAACTAGACTTATATCTGCTTATACAGGATTTTAACAGTACTGAAACTGTAAAGTGTAAACCTGCTCCATCATAACACTGTATCTGCATTGAAGATATTCAAACAAGATGGTGCCTTCATAACCATTTTTTTTAAAGGAAATCCATGTTCATGCACTCTATGTCCAATGGCATAAATCTCCCTTTAAAGGTTGGTTATGAAGTCACCAGTAGAAATAGGGACAATAATCACAACAGTGCAAGTGTGACTTAGAAACAAACTTTACGAGAAAGAGATTGCTCCACGTTATTTCTTGCTCTTGGTGTCCTAATCTCTCATTTCCTGAAGATCCACTTAACTGTACAGGACATCACATACTCTGGAAATATACATATATAAATGAACATATAGATATGTAAATGTATGTCCTGCACACGGCTGACTATACAATAGTGATGAATAAAGTTTTGCTGAATCAGCCTTAAAATGCCTCCTGTGGGTATTTCAGGAGTCTTCCACATGTGCAATATAATAGAATGATTCAAAATAGTCTTGGAATAATTGAAAATATGTCCAAATGCCATTTCTGCACTTTATCAAGTGCCCTGAGGTGTTGAATTTGAAAAGACAAAACTGTCTTAAAAAATGGGTTGTGATTGCTGAGAACTTTTTGACCCCATTATAAAATTAAGGCTTTTTGTATGTGAGCAGAATATGGAGGTGCAGGGAATAGTAAAAAAACTCTAATGTGATTGCTATGAATCGAAAAAGTGGACAGAAAGAGAGCCAAAAAAGCCTCAGCAGATTGATTGTGGTCAACCCCCAAATTATTTATTAATGCAAAATATAACAGTTGAAATACAAATAAGACATTTTAAATCCAAGGCTTTTTTAATTTTCCTCTACATAGTTTCCAAGTTAAATGTCATTGCATTTAATTAATTACATTCTTTTTTAGTGCTTCTTTTAAATTTTATTTTATTTTATGTAGAAATTGCAAACTTGAGTGTCTCCCATTGTGCAATCTTATTACACAATCTCTTCAAATGTATATTCATTTTGAACCACAATGCACTTCAAATATCTTATATTTACAGTAGAATGTGTTCATCCAGACTCATTTAACAACTGTGCTAATTAATAAAGATATTCTTTTTTATCCTGTGATAAAATTATGATAAATACAATGATCTTACTGTGAAATGGATATCCTACAGACAGTTTTAAATGTTTTAGAATACTATTAATGTATGAACATCTTCACTAATCAGTGTTATGAGATTAGAATGCATAATTCTATGAATATTTATCACAGAGTAAATCATTTTATACTACTCTTCAAGCTTGTCTTTGAGAATTGATGACATGCAAAGACTTGCTAATACCCCTGACTCCCACAGCTTATGGCATATTTCCACGATGTGAAAAGGGCAAATTATCCAGCAAAGCTTGTGGAGAATTTTTAATGTCATATTACATTACAAAAATCCCACATCATCCTGTACCCTTGGTTAATGCGTACCTTATAGGCACTATACTTCATAAAAGATAAAGAAGAAAATGATCTGATTTCAGAATAGAAGGCACATGTTATGTGTTTTTGTGCCATTCAGTACATACTGTACAAGGTGACACTGAGTTTAAAGCAGAAATATAAAACGTAATATCACTCGATCTTTGCATATAGTAACACAATTTATTCTTGTTCATGTTAGGATATATATTTATTTTGCTAGGAAAATAACAAACAAATTATTGATGCATTTGTTATTCTTATTGCAAACACACTGTATAACAAAGAACAAATTATTTACTGCATTAAGGAACACACAAAGAAATGTACTGTCAATGAAAATAAAAGATAAAATAAAAATCATAACATTTTCCATTAGAATATTACTTTAATATGCAGAGGTTTATGAGCAATTCAAACACAAGGCTATTGGGATAAATTAAACTTCCATGGCCACTGGTTATGTTTGAATTGAAAGGTAATTTTTGTGGAATACAATAACCTATTTACTGTTCTTTGTAGACCTTATTGTATTGATTTCATTAACGACCTACACTTGCAGGTATAGAGGTCTCCTACAGTAAATGGTATACATTTATATTCAATATGTCTGACTAGATTCCATCAGCAATCCAATAAAAAATTGCAAAAAGCACATAGGTCCTTTACAATTTTTTTCATGTCTGACAAAAAATTAATGTGCAGGTACTTAACAACGAGTTGATTAAATGAGTTTATTAAAATTACCAGTCTGACAGGACAGAGAAAATAAATCATATTTCAGTAATAGGTTGTATTACAAATACTATTGTTGTTTCTTTAGGAACCCTCTTATTATGTAACATATTTAGATTATGAGCAAGATCAGAAATGTTTTAGCTTTTTCAAGCCGAGCTAGGCCCAGATATGTCTCCCTTATGTTTGCCTCTTGAATATTTATAAAAACTAAGAGCTAGATTACAAATGAAGTGCTAAGTTATAATGCGCCCGCAAATGGGCAAATTTGCCCATTTGCAGGCGCGTGATAAATAACCAGCCAATGTGGCTGGTTAATGTGGCTGGTTAATGTGGCTGGTTATGCTACCATGAGCTAGCGGTAGTAATTAGCGGTTATAAAATGAACCAGAGATCAGATCTCTGGTTAATATTATAAATGTGCCACAAATCCTCCCAAAATACAATGGTGTGTATTTTATTAATAAATAAAGACAGCAGCATCTTTATTTTTTTGATAAAATAACTGCACTAGGCAGTATTTTGGGGTAAAGTTGATGGGAATTTGGTGTTAGAAAAAAAAAACGCACTGAAAAGTGCCTTTATTTTGCGGTCTATGGGAACTGTGTGTTCCCAGTAAATATATATGTGTTTGGTTATATACATATATCTTTGTTTTTTAATATGTGTATAGAAAAAATGCAGAAAATGATATGCCCATAAAAAGTAACCTTTATTCTTCCATGTTAAAAGTCCAGGAGGGAACACAGTGCAAAACAGATGAGCGTAGCACCACTGACTTACGCGTTTTGGCTAACCGCCATAGTCATAGCCTAAGGTGCTACACCTCTTACACATCATTTAAAAAGGGGATGCTTCATTCCTATTGGATAAAAGCTCTATACGCCCCTCATGTTTATTTTATTTTTATTTTAATACTTGCAGACAGCACAATGACACATTAAACATATCTCCTATTACCTGTGTATGTATGACGTGTGCCCAAGGAGTATTTTGCTTGCCAAATACTTAAATGTTTTACAATGCTGCTGCTTGACAAAGACAAAGAGGAAGGGGAAATTAAGAGACAGAGAAGGGAGAGACAGAGAGAGAGAGAAAGAGAGAGAGAAAGAGACAGAGAGAGAGAGACATTACAATATTTGACAAGTGAAAAACTCCTTGGGCACACTTCATGCATACTCAGGTAATAGGAGATATGTTTAATGTGTCATTGTGCTGTGTGCTGGTATGGCAATGAAAATAAGATAAACATGTTGGTTGTATCAAGCTTTTATCCAATAGGGATGAAGCATCCCCTCTTTAAAAGTGTCAGGTGTAGCACCTTACGCTATAACTATGGCGGTTAGCCAAAAAACGCCTAAGCCAGTGGTGCTACGCTTATCTGTTTTGCACTGTGTTCCCTCCTGGACTTTTAACATGGAAGAATAAAGGTTACTTTTTATAAGCATATCCTCTTCTGCATTTTTTCTGTGATTGACCAGCCAGAATATGCTTGTGTCTGCACAGATTGCTTCACTGTTAGCCTGAGCCTGTACCATACCTTCTCCTCCTCCCTCCCCCCTCCTGGATCGCATCATCTTTAGCCGCAAGCTACGTCACTATAGGAGCGACATGCTTAGAGAGGTGAGAAACGCCAGAAGCTGAAATGCTGATATTGTATGATTGCTTTCTGCACCCTAGTGTTGACGTTCGGGGATGTGTGTATAGCAGCTATAGATGGGATAATGCAGAGGTACTGTTTTATTTACATGTGAATAACCTCTATGATGAATGGGGCAGTGAGAGGAGGATTATCACTTGCGATAAGTTTATTGACTCTGGTTTAAATGGCTCTCATTATTTGTCATGTATTCCCTTCGCCCATCCCCTTTCTCCTTTAAAAGCATCCTCCCAGCAGCAAACAGGTGCTTAGTATTTTGTGTTAGTCAGTCTAACGTGAGCTGAGCCACAGCAAGTCTCACACTTATCTAAAGTAAACTAGTCATCTAGAGTGATTTTGTGCAAACCCTAAACTTCCTGGGACAAGCAGTCCTTGTCAAAACTCCCTGGAGCTTACAGAAGAGAAGGACTTTATAAATAAAACCTACGGATTACTTCAAATCATCCCTCAAGCTCTTCTAGCAACCACCGGGAGCCTACCTCCTCATACTGCTCTCCCCTCACTAAAGCCAGCACCTGCATATCCTACTTCGGATTACTCTCAGCCTTAATTGCGGTGACTGCCACTTCACGGAGCCTCACCGGAATCCTTCCGTAGCAGTGACGAAGGCAGCACACGTTACCGCAGCACTCCTCAGCTGTTGAGCTGATCAGCTGGAAGCTGCGCATTCACACCAGACATCAGAGTACATGTGTTCAGCTGTAGCGACTACTCAGGGCATACAGGAGTTTGCTTCCAGCTTTAACTATCAGCAGTCAATTCTTTCAGCACTATACAGTGCCATACACGCAGTACTCATACGAACTGTACATATCTTAACAGGAGTTCCTTCCAAGTTGCCCAGTTATCCTGTTCACCTGAATTCTGTGTAAGCCTTACCTTAAAGGGACATACACCTAAAAATTGTTCACTATACAGAAGTTCCAGTGAACTCTTAAAGGGACATTGACCTAGATTACTATCCAACTTAATTTAATTCCTGATTGGAAGTATCCCCTAATACCCAGACAGGGTTTCCTTTCCCAATCAACTGTCAGTAGTCTTGCTGATTTGTTACTGATTGGTATAATTATTATAAACTCACTTTAAGCCAATATCTGTATTCTTCAAAACCAAGGAATACAGAGGCTTTCGTGATACAAATACCACATTTAGATCTACAGTTGTGATCCATACACTTCGTCTTGTGACATAATACTAAGCCAAAACCATTGATCCAGTAGATCTTCCCCAAGTGGTTTACAACTTGTCCCAATGTGTAGACCAGTTAGGACAAGGACTACGCGAACTCCAAATGGAGAATCAGACAATTAGAGATATCATTAAGGACACCATGACTAGGAAAAGTCCCAAACTAGAGACACTACCTGAACCACATGTGTCCTACTCCTCTACTCAGGCAACCACAAAATATACCGACAATTTAAGAATTCTTGCAGTCTGTTATTTCAGTTAAAACCCAAGACCTACAGTACAGACAAGATCAAAGTCCTAACTATGATCTCCTTCCTAAGAGGAGAACCCCCGTGTATGGGCAGATACCTTATATGAATTCAATGATCCTATTCTTTAATCTATACACCTCTTCATATCAGCTATGGATGAGTTATACCAAGACACCAACATACAATTATCCACTGAGACCAATATGAGGAATCTTAGACAAGGACGCCGTCCTGTAGAGGACTATATTACAGAATTTAAGCAATACTCCACCGACTCTCTCTGGAACACAGTAGCACTAAAAAACCGATCCCCCCAATGCGCAACATCACGGTAACTAAAACTGCCACAGAACCTATGGAGATAGGAGTTTTGAGAGGACCTCTGACACTGGAAGAACGGCATCGTAGGAGAACACAGCTACTGTGCATGTACTGTGCCAATCCAGATCATAACGTAAAGGACTGCCCTGTTCTTCAAAAGAATAAAAGACGTAAGTGTACACATATACATACTTCATGTCCGAGTAGTAGAAAACCCACTTACTGTCATCTCTCCTTGACTTCACAGTGGTATCGAAGCAGAGTGACAACTGATGCCATAATAGTCTCCGGAGCTTCAGGGAATTATCTAGATAATGATGTTGTTATAAATAATAAAATCCCAGTGGTGTGTAAGCAATAACCAGTGTCGATTTGTATTATTGACGGCTCTAACATTTCTACAGGTCCAATTACATATCAAACCGTGCCTCTCAAGGTTACCACTCAAACAGGTCATACTGAATATATAGTATTTGATATCCTTCCTTCACCCATATTCCCCATTGTGTTAGTCCTCAGTTGGCTCCAATTACATCAACCTTCCATAGATTGGAAGGATTTAACTATAGGTTTCTCGTCCGACTACTGTAAAAACACTTGTTTTCCCCAAACATACGTTCTTCAACTTATCGACTCAGAGTTCACCCCCCCTGAAGTTTACAGCGATTTCTCTGACGTGTTTAGCAAAAAAGAGGCAGAATCACTGCCGCCACACCGCATATACGACTGCCTTATTGATCTGCAACCAGGTGCTGTGGTACCTCATGGACATCTCTACCTTTTAAATCATCCAGAGTTACAACATCTCAAGACTTATCTTGACAAAAATCTCAGCAAAGGTTTCATACGATCCTCAACATCCCCGGCAGGAGCAGGAATTTTTTTCGTAAGGAATAAGGATTCAACACTCAGACCAATCATAGACTACAGGGAACTTAATAAGAAAACAATAAAGAATAGATACCCTCTACCGCTCATTCCCAAATTAATAGAAGACTTCAACATGCGAAGATCTTCACCAAACTGGACTTATGTGGGGCCTACAATCTAGTGCAAATCCGTGAGGGAGATGAATGGCTTACCGCATTCTGAACAAGGTATGGATTGTATGAATACCTGGTAATGCCATTCGGGCTATGTAATGCCCCCCGCGACTTTCCAGCACTTCATGAATGACGTCTTCAGAGATTTTTTTGGATGTCTGCATAGTCATCTACCTTGATGACATCCTGAAATATTCTAAGAATTTAACCGAGCATATCACGAACGTAAGATGGGTGCTTTCCCGACTTCGTACCCACCAATTGTATGCAAAACCTGAGAAGTGTGTCTTCCACACCAAGAACATCTCCTTCCTTGGGTACCACATCACTCCAGCCGGCATACAGATGGAAGATAACAAAGTCCAAACCTTCAGAGATTGGGCTTAACCAACAACCAAAAAAGAACTCCCACGGTTCTTAAGTTTCGCAAATTACTACCGGAAGTTCATAAAAAACTTCTCCAAGGTAGTAAAAACTCTAACTTGGCTTACTGGATCAGTGCCTTTCCGCTGGAATAAAGAAGCCGAAATAGATTTCACAGATTTAAAGACGTGGTTCACAACCGCACCGATCCTCCGTTTCCCGAACCCCTCACTACAATTTGTCTTGGAAGTAGACTCATCTGATTTTGCCATCAGAGCTATTTTATCACAACGGGAGACACCGGCAACACCTCTTCATCCAGTCGCCTTCATGTCAAAAATCCTATCCCCAGCCGAAAGAAATTATCCGATTCGAGATAAATAACTTCTTGCAATAAAGCGTTCCCTGGAGCATTGGAGACATCTGTTAGAAGGAGCGGAACACCAAATAATTATCTACACTGACCATAAAAAACTGGAATATCTCCAAACCAATAAGACTTTATCTGCTAAACAGGTCAGATGGAGCTTGTTCTTTGCCAGGTTCAACTTCAACATCATCTACAGACCAGCCAACAAAAATTGCAAGGCTGATGCCTTGTCCCGTAAAGAGCCTATACCTATCTATCCTAAAGTACAACACCCAATCATGCCTCTGGAACATTTCGTGGGAATAACCACACATCTGACAAAGGAGATATCAAGATTATTAAAGCATGATAAAGAAATACCACTCGATGCTGTTGTTAAAAAACAAGATGGACTATTCTACCATAACGATAGGTTGTATATTCCTATCAGCCTTAGACCACAGATTCTCCAACTCTCCCATGATTCTCCACTATCTGGACATCAAGGGATAAAACGCACTATCGAAAAGGTCACAAGGAACTTCTGGTAGCCAGGATTACAAACCTCAGTGAAAGACTACATACGTACTTGTACCATCTGCCCCACATGTAAATCCGAGAACCAACCACCATATGGTCTCCTCATGCCATTGGAGATACCCGAGAGACCCTGGCAACATGTGGGTTTAGACTTCATTGTGGAACTTCCCGTATCACAAAAACAGAACACCATAGTAGTAGTTGTTGACCACCTAACGAAGATGGCACATTTCATACTGTACCACAAGCTCCCAACCTCTTCCGAGACTGCAGATCTCTTCGTAGAAAACATTGTTAGGCTCCATGGAATTCCACCTGTTAAGTTTTCTGACAGAGGAACACAGTTCACATCACACTTCTGGAGACAATTATGTAAGATGCTACAGATCGACCATCAGTTCTCTACATCGTTTCACCCGCAAACCAACGGACAAGTGGAATGACTCAACCAGTGGTTGGAACAATACCTTTGCTGTTATTGCTCACAACATCAAACTGATTCGGTACGCTTCTTGCCATTGGCTGAATTCGCTTTTAATGATGCCTTAAATTCTACAACAAAGTTGACTCCTTTCTACGCAAACTATGGATACAACCCTTCCTTAGCCATCGCCCCGGGGGTAGTATCCACTTCACCGCAGGTTGACGCCATGACTAACTCTATGTTAGAGACTTTCAAATTACTGCAGGAGAACATAAAAAATGCCCAAGCCAGCCAAAAAAAGGTTTTATGATTTCAGAAGAAGAGAATCCCCAACATACGTAATCGGTGACAAGGTTTGGCTGTCCACTAGAAACCTTAGAATGCACATACCTAGCAAAAAACTAGC
This sequence comes from Bombina bombina, assembly GCF_027579735.1. Classification (NCBI taxonomy): domain Eukaryota; kingdom Metazoa; phylum Chordata; class Amphibia; order Anura; family Bombinatoridae; genus Bombina; species Bombina bombina. Next base: position 1,161,817,172 of record NC_069500.1, on the reverse strand, counting down.
CAGCAAGTTCATTGGACCTTTCTTCATCACAAAGATAGTGAACAAGAATGCCGTAACTTTGGACTTACCTTCAACTATACGTATACACCCAACTTTCCATGTTTCCTTATTGAAACCAGCGAGACCCATGAGGGATTCCACTATGGTCATACCACCTACGTCGACAGCGGATCTTCCAGACAAATATGAGGTCCAGACACTGTTGGACTCCAGACATCAAAAAGGTCAGTTGCAATACCTCATACGATGGAAGGGATACACCAGCCAAGATGATTCATGGGAACCTTCCACGAACATCCATGCACCAAGACTGGTGGCTGAATTCCATCAACGACATCCAGATCTTCTGCGACCTCAAGCTGTGGGACAGCTTGCTTGAGTGGGGGGTAATGTCATGTATTCCATTAGCCCATCCCCTTTCTCCATTAAAAGCATCCTCCCAGCAGCAAACAGGTGCTTAGTATTTTGTGTTAGTCAGTCTAACGTGAGCTGAGCCACAGCAAGTCTCACACTTATCTAAAGTAAACTAGTCATCTAGAGTGATTTTGTGCAAACCCTAAACTTCCTGGGACAAGCAGTCCTTGTCAAAACTCCCTGGAGCTTACAGAAGAGAAGGACATTATAAATAAAACCTACGGATTACTTCAAATCATCCCTCAAGCTCTTCTAGCAACCACCAGGAGCCTACCACCTCCTACTGCTCTCCCCTCACTAAAGCCAGCACCTGCATATCCTACTTTGGATTACTCTCAGCCTTAATTGTGGTGACTGCCACTTCACGGAGCCTCACCGGAATCCTTCTGTAGCAGTGAGAAAGGCAGCACACATAACCGCAGCACTCCTCAGCTGTTGAGCTGATCAGCTGGAAGCTGCGAGTTCACACCAGACATCAGAGTACGTGTCTTCAGCTGTAGCGATGACTCAGGGCATACAGCAGTTTGATTCCAGCTTTAACTATCAGCAGCCAATTCTTTCAGCACTATATAGTGCCATACACGCAGTACTCATACGAACTGTACATATCTTAACAGAAGTTCCTTCCAAGTTGCCCAGTTATCCTGTTCACCTGAATTCCGTGTAAGCCTTACCTTAATGGGACATACACCTGAAAATTGTTTACTATACAGAAGTTCCAGTGAACTCTTAAAGGGTCATTGACCTAAATTACTATCCAACTTAATTTAATTCCTGATTGGAAGTATTCCCTAATACCCAGACAGGGTTTCCTTTCCCAGTCAACTGTCAGTAGTCTTGCTGATTTGTTGCTGATTGCTACAATTATTATAAACTCACTTTAAGACAATATCTGTATTCTTCAAAACCAAGTAATACAGAGGTTTTCGTGATACAAATACCACATTTAGATCTACAGCTGTGATCCATACACTTCGTCTTGTGACATTATTAGTGTTGCAACACTGTGAACAGTTTATCGATTTTGGATTCTAAATACGTGACTTTCTTTTCTTCCACTTAATATGTGTATTTACACATATTTATATATATATATATATATATATATATATATATATATATATATATATATATATATATGTACAGTATCTCACAAAAGTGAGTACACCCCTCACATTTTTGTAAATATTTTATTATATCTGATTTATTATACACTGAAGAAATTACACTTTGCTACAATGTAAAGTAGTGAATGTACAGCCTGTATAACTGTAAATTTGCTGTCCCTCAAAATAACTCAACACACAGCCATTGATGTCTAAACCGTTGGCAACAAAAGTGAGTACACCCCTAAGTGGAAATGTCCAAATTGGGACCAAAGAGTCAATATTTTGTGTGGCCACCATTATTCTCCAGCACTGCCTTAACCCTCATGGGCATGAAGTTCACCAGAGCTTCACAGGTTGCCACTGGAGTCCCCTTCCACTTTTCCATGACAACATCACGGAGCTGGTGGATGTTAGAGACCTTGCGCTCCCCACATTCCATTTGAGGATGCCCCACAGATGCTCAATAGGGTTTAGGTCTGGAGACATGCTTGGCCAATCCATCACCTTTACCCTCAGCTTCTTTAGCAAGGCAGTGGTTGTCTTGGAGGTATGTTTAAGGTCGTTATCATGTTGGAATACTGCCCTGCGGCCCAGTCTCTGAAGGGAGGGGATCATGCTCTCCTTCACTATGTCACAGTGTATGTTGGCATTTATGGTTCCCTCAATGAACTGTAGTTTCCCAGTGCTGGCAGCACTCATGCAGGCCCAGACCATGACACTCCCACCACTATGCTTGACTGTAGGTAAGACACACTTGTCTTTGTACTCCTCACCTGGTTGCCGCCACATACGCTTGACACGATCTGAACTAAATAAGTTTATCTTCGTCTCATCGGACCTCAAGACATGGTTCCAGTAATCCATGTCCTTAGTCTGCTTGTCTTCACCAAACTGTTTGTGGACTTTCTTGTGCATCATTTTTAGAAAAGGCTTTCTTCTGGGACGACAGCCATGCAGACCAATTTGATGCAGTGTGTGGCATATGGTCTGAGCACTGACAGGCTGACCCCCACACCTTCAACCTCTGCAGCAATGCTGGCAGCACTCATACTTCTATTTCCCAAAGACAACCTCTGGATATGACGCTGGGCACCTGCACTTAACTGCTTTGGTCAAATATAGCGAGGCTTGTTCTGAGTGGAACCTGTCCTGTGAAACCACTGTATGGTCTTGTCCACCGTGCTGCAGCTCAGTTTCAGGGTCTTAGCAATCTTCTTATAGCAAATATAAGAAAATGTAGGAAGGCGCTACAAGCAGAGTGTATATATAAACAATATATATGTAAAAATTTGTATGTAATATATATTGTTTATATATACACTCTGCTTGTAGCGCCTACCTACATTTTCTTATATTTACTACATTGGTTATTCTTGGGGAAAGGGTTTCCCAGGATAGGCTGTGAGTGTAGAGTTAGCGCAAACACTTTGTTCCTTTTTTTCACAATAATCTTCTTATAGCCTAGGCCTTCTTTATGTAGAACAACAATTCTTTTTTTTTAGATCCTCAGAGAATTCTTTGCCATGATGTGCCATGTTGAACTTCCAGTGACTAGTATGAGAGAGTGTGAGAGCGATAACACCAAATTTAACACACCTGCTCCACATTCACACCTGAGACCTTGTAACACTAACAAGTCGCATGACACCAGGGAGGGAAAATGGCTAATAGGGCCTAATTTGGACATTTCCACTTAGGGGTGTACTCACTTTTGTTGCCAACGGTTTAGACATTAATGGCTCTGTGTTAAGTTATTTTTAGGGGGCAGCAAATTTACACTGTTATACAGACTGTACACTCACTACTTTACATTGTAGCAAAGTGCCATTTCTTCAGTTTTGTCACATAAAAAGATATAATAAAATATTTACAAAAATGTGAGGGGTGTACTCACTTTTGTGAGATACTGTATATACTGTATTCATATACATATATATTTAAACATGCTGCCATCGCTACGCTACTTACCCCCTTCTCTGCGCTTATGTTCTGATGCTGTGTCTGAAAGAGATATTTAGCGATCCACTTGTAATCTGGAGCTAAGTTGTTAGCTAGTAACTGATTACTACAAAAAAGGATGTGTTTAAAGGGACAGTCTACTTAGATTTTTTTTGTTGTTTAAAAAATAGATAATGCCTTTACTACCCATTCCTCAGATTTGCATAACCAACATTATTATATTAATATGCTTTATAACTTCTAAGATTGCCTGTTCCTAAGCCCCTGCAGGCCAAATGCTATCTCAGTATTTTTTTTTAGCATTTCACAATCTTGCACTATGGTCATACAGTGCTACTTCACAAAGGTAAAGGGAGAAAAAATTATAAATAACAATTCACATAATTTTTTTTAATTAGAGCAAGATTACAAGCCACGCAGCAAATCAGTTGCAAAAACCCTGTGTGCGTTATGGCTTTTTTCGCATTTGGGGTTGCGCAGGTATTACAAATTGCAAAAAAAAAATCTATTTTGCGCGTGAGTTAAGCCGCGTAATGCAAACCATGAAATCGCATGCGCATTCACATATTCCCCATAGAAGTCAATGGAGAAGACAAATTGAAAAAAAAAAAATAATATGTTGCTCAAAGCCTATGACATATTCTCCTTGAAAGTGTGCATAAAAATGCGAATATTTCTTATTGCAAAAATGTTTTCGCAATGGAATATGTTCTATTTATTTATAAATATATGTTTCCCTAAATATTTGATGATATTTGGATTGATATATCTATTTATTACGAGATATGTATTTGAATATAAATATATACAGTTGTATGCAACAGTTTAGGCACCCCTGACAATTTCCATGATTTTCATTTATAAATACTGGGGTGTTTGGATCAGCAATTTTATTTTGATCTATCAAATAACTGAAGGACCCAGTAATATTTCAGTAGTGAAAAGAGGTTTATTGGATTAACAGAAAATGGGTAATATTCATCAAAACAAAATTGGACAGGTGCATAAATTTGGGCACCCCTACAGAAATATTGCATCAATATTTAGTAGAGCCTCCTTTAGCCGAAATAACAGCCTCTAGACACTTCCTATAGCCTGTAATGAGTGTCTGGATTCTGGAATGCTGTGTTCTTTTGCCGCCATGCATAACGCCGCTTGTTATGAACAAATAACTCAATCTTTGTTTCATCAGTCCACAGCACCTTCTTCCAAAATTAAGCTGGCTTGTCCAAATGTGCGTTTGCATATCTCAAGCGACTCTGTTTGTGGCATGTATGTAGAAAAGGCTTCTTCCGCATCAATCTCCCATACAACTTCTCCTTGTGCAAAGTGCGCTGAATCGTTAAACGATGCACAGTGACACCATCTGCAGCAAGATGATTGTAGGTCTTTGGAGGTGGTCTGTGGACTGTTTTTGATCATTCTCACCATCCTTTGCCTCCGATATTTTACTTGGCCTGCCACTTCTGGCCTTAACAAGAACTGTGCCTGTGGTCTTCCATTTCCTCACTATGTTCGTCACAGTGGATACTGACAGCTTAAATCTCTGTGATAGCTTTTTGTAGCCTTCCCCTAAACCATAATGTTGAACAATCTTTGTTTTCAGGTTATTTGAGAGTTATTTTGAGGCCTCCATGTTGCCAGTCTTCAGAGGGGAGTCAAAGAGAACAACAACTTGCAATTGTCCCCCTTAAATACCTTTTCTCATGATTGGATGCACCTGTCCATGAAGTTCAATGCTTAATGGGCTCACCAAACCAATTGTGTGTTCCAATTAATCAGTGCTAGATAGTTATAGGTATTCAAATAAAAAAAAATGACAAGGGTGCCCAAATTTATGCACCTGTCTAATTTTGTTTTGATGCATATTGCACATTTTCTGTTAATCCAATAAACCTCATTTCACTACTGAAATATTAGTGTCCTTCAGCTATTTGATAGATCAAAATGAAATTGCTGATCCAAACACCCAATTATTTATAAATGAAAATCATGTAAATTGTCAGGGGTGCCTAAACTTTTGCATACGATTGTATGTCTATATATCTTGAGATCTATATGCGAATATCGCATTGAAAACCCATTTGAGATATTGTTTAATGTGCATAAGATTGGAATGTAAAATAGTTTCATTATCTCCATAGTTAAACATATGTCAATGTAAAATCCCTGCGTCAGCTTTTTTTTTTCTAGCACCCGAGATCTCCTATCTTTGAGCTCTTATAACTTTTGTGTGCAATATATATATATATTTATTAATTCATTATTGTCGTTAAACCCTTAAGGACCAGCGTCGTACCTTGTACAATGCTGCTGTCCTTGGCTTCTCTCTGCCGTGATCTCGCTAAAAGTAGTGAGATTTCTCTATTTCTGCATTCCCCACTCTGTGGCCCTCTCTGCATCGGACAGCGGTGGTGCAGATTGTTGGTGGTGTGGGTGGGTTAGGAGAGAGGCGGGTAGATGGCCCATTGCTGGAGTGGGGCGGGAGGGGGGTGAGCGGGTGTGACCAGTACGCTACAGAAAAAAATGTTTAGAGCGGCAGTGAGTGGGAAGGAGGGGGAGGAGGGGATAGGTGGCAGAGGGGCCTCCTATAGTGGAAAGGGTATTAGAGGGTGGGAAAGTGATCTGGGAGGGGGTAAGGTAATGATGGGGGCAGCTACACTACAGAATTTTTTTGTTTGTTTTTTTTAATAAAAAAATAAATAAAAATTATAGGAAACTGGGTACTGGCAGACAGTGTATTCGCACAAAAATCTTCAGTGAAGACAAATTGCGAATAAGAGAAGAAAGGGCCTGATCATGACTAGATTTTCCATATCAGTCATTTCATTATAATCTGCTCCTTACTAGGCTAAGCAGCAAAATGGACTTGCCATCATTAGTTTATCTGGTTCCATCTTGTTATGACCAAAATTATTATTGTTGGTTTATAAATGTAACTAACAAAGTAGATAATAAAAAAGTGTTTGTATCTTAAAATTTCCATACAGGCTTGACTGAAGATAAATTACACATGGCAATAATAATAATTTGTAAAATAGTTAATAAAGAAAAGCTTGAAAGAAACAGTAACTACACTTGCTAGCATGACAACAATTTTGGAGCACAAAAGCTAGTACAATATACTTATGCACATTAGAATAAAGACATTTATGCCTGACACAAAATGAAAACATATACAGGTATACCTCACTTTACAGCGATTCACTAATGCAGCGCTTTGTGGAGCTGAAGTTCAACCTCCAAGGATTTTGAAACAGTGCTGTAATCATCGTGAGATTGCTAGAAAAGTGACTGGCACCATTTTGTTAGGCTAAGTTCACTCTGTTTACAGCATTACAGTGCAATCTGTGTCTCAGTGTTATAGTCTGGCAAATTTTACTATAGTAATTGTCACTATTTTACAGGTACAGTATTTATTGAATACTAATGTAATACTGTGCTGTGCTAGTGTTAAACTAAATGTAGCACTATTGCACCCCTAATATATATTAGTTCAAACATGTTTTCAAGTTTTTAAACACTGAAAAAAAAGCTAAAACTGCCTTGTTTCACTTTAAGGCGGTTTTCACTTTACAGCAGGGCTCCGGTCCCTAACCCGCTGTATGAGCGGGGTATACCTGTATGCAATAAAAATGTTTTTTTTTTTTATTTTGATTAACTTTGAGGTGACAAATATTTACATAATTTTTAAGTCCTGATATGCAATTTATGCTTAAATTATGTTTTGTTCTTTGAAGTTCACTTAAGTGTACTTTACAGTGTTTGTGGAAAAAATATATTGTAGTTTAAAATATTTGTATCATGCTGTATAAATAGATATTGACTGAGAACTTTTTTTATTTATATTATACCAGCTACAGAAATGTTCAATAAAAGAACCCATGGTATAGTTACACAGTAGCAGCCTGATGCATTTAGAATCTAATGTTCAAGGTGAAGGACAGTAGTATTATTTCAGCAGCAGTAGCATCAAGTCCTGATAGAAAATAATATTATGCTGTCTTTGTTTGAAAACATTGGCTACAGATAAAAATAAAAAAAAATTATACCTAACAAATACTCAATTTAGTTTATTCCAAATTTTAAAACAAATGTCTTGTATCCCTTTACACCAAGATATATTTTGTACTATAAAAATTGCATCAAGAAATAAGAAATGATATATTAAATAATAAACCATACAAATGCATTATGGGGGAGGTCATGGTTCGTGTAATGCAGGCTAGAGTTGATTTAGTCATTAAGGGTAACTGGAAATGTGTGGTAAGCATTAAAGGGACAGTCTACACAAGAATATTTATTGTTTTAAAATATAGATAATCCCTTTATTACCCATTCCCTCATTTTGTATAACCAACACAGTTATATTAATACACTTTTACCTCTGTGATTATCTAGCCTCTGCAAACTACCCCTTATTTCAGTTCTTTTGACAGACTTGCATTTTAGCCTATCAGTGCGGGCTCCTAGGAACTCCATGTGCTTGAGCACAGTGTTATTTATATGAAACAGATAAACTAACACCCTCTAGTGATGAAAAACTGTCAAAATGTCCTGAGCTAAGAGGCAGCCTTCAAGGGCTTAGAAATTAGCATATGAACCTCCTAGATCTATCTTTCAACTAAGAATACCAAGAGAACAAAGCAAAATTGGTGATAGAAGTAAATTGGAAAATTGTTGAAAATTACATGCCCTATCTGAATAATCAGTTTGTTTTGGACTAGACTGTCCCTTTAATTGTGTTGAGTTGGCAGTTCAGCCATAAGATGTAATTGCAATGAGAGGAAATCATGCATAAATTTACCAATAATATGCATTCAGCTATTTCAACAGCATTATTTTAAAGGGACAGTAAACCTAAAAAATAATGTTATATAATTCTGCACATAGTGCTATCGTTATATGTGCAGAAATATATAACATTATTTTTTAGGTTTACTGACACTTTAACCTGTCAAAAAAAACTCAAAACTATTATTTGATTAACTATCCAATAATTTTTGACATGTGATGGGTTAATATTTAGTGGTGAAAGAAAAAAACACTTATAAATGGCATTAATAGAGTGGGGGGGGGCATGATGTAGATTTTGGAGTTCATGTGGGTCCTTCTGTTGGGGTTAATTGTGATGAGAGTTTGGGTTTGCTACTAGGGGTAATTATGATAGAGAAGGACATGGTTAATTGTGTAGGAGCGGTTGCTGTGGGAGAATGGGCCAACCATTAAGGTAATTACAGGGTACTTTGCTGGTCATTAAGGGATTAAGCATGGTGACAAATAACATTATATGGCTAGTAACATTTCTGCAGCTATGTTGTAATTCTACCACTATCAATAGCAACTTGCATAGCATCTAGGTTTGTTTGTTTGTCAGTAGACTAAGCCCAAGTCTAATTCCAAATTAGATGTTTATTATGCTTCTAGCCAATACAAAGACGGGTGTATAACAGCTACAACTTTCAGCTTAGAAAAATGGACAATGCTAATTTTAATAACCCCTAATCTGCCACCCCCAATGTTGCCGTAACCTAACTACATGTATTAATCCCTAGGGCTCCATGTACTAAGCAGTCAGCGAGCTACCCGCAACAAATCTCGCGTCAAAACTTACAAACTGATATGTACAAAGCCGTCAATTATGTTAAAACTCGCATCTTTAAAATTGCGAGCGTACTTATCCGCCAAACCTCGCTACCTCTCCATTTTTCATTGTAATTAGACACATTTGACCACCAACTCGCCAAAAACAAATGTACTAAAAAATCTATTTGTCCGCTCGCGTCAATCTCCGCCCCCACCTCGTTATTTTTGCCTCGCCACCTTTTAGGTGGCGGGCAAGGTACAAAACAATAGGAAAGTCACTCTAGAAGCCAGCCTAGACATATATAAAAGGCAGTAATATCAGCATTGTACTTACATTGTTCATTTCAGCAGCTATGGAGAAAATTCTGTATTTGTTTATTCTCCGTGTAATGCAAATCCGGGCTAGAAGACAGAATACTGGAAATGTAGCTAATCGTATCGTTAGAAGAAGGAGAGTTCGTGTCCCCCGTGTATTCCTTCCATGGGTTGGTTTGCACGGCCTTTCTGACCGAGAGATCATACAAAGATTCCGGCTTGATCGTGAATCGATATTACACCTGTATCGAGAGATTGAAGATCATTTGGAGCCGATGACGGCTTGTTCACAAGCTATTCCGGGACTTCTGAAACTATTAGCTGCATTGCATTTTTTTGCAACAGGCTCCTTTCAGGCAGTTTCTAGCGTCATTATTGGAATGAGTCAATCTGCTTTTTCACGCCACTTATCCAAAGTAATAGGGGCTATGATGGTTATTTTCATCGATATGTTTGTTTGCCATCTACCCCTGAAGAATGGCAATCTATCAAGTCAAATTTCTATAGGATGGCTGGGATGCCCAATGTCCTAGGTGCCATAGACTGTACCCATGTTGCTGTAAGACCACTTCAAGCTCGTGAGGAGATCTATAGGAATAGAAAGCATTTCCATTCCTTAAATGTCCAGATGGTCTGTGACCCCAACATGAGGATTATCAGTGTCCGTTCTAACTTTCCTGGCTCCTGTCATGATTCTTACATCTTAAGGCAGACTGGGTTATACCGGAAGTTCGAGGACGGAAATATGCCTGAAGGATGGCTTCTAGGTAAGCATAACTGGCGTCTAATTTGTCTCTCATTTCAATGTACAAAAATTGCGCCCAATTAGTCGACTGTAATCTGTATACTTTAAATTTGTATTGTATAGTTCTCAATCTTTATAATTATTCTTATATTAATATTTATATTTATTATATCTTCTATTAGGAGATGGAGGGTACTCATGTACAGAATGGATGTTGACTCCCTATAACAACCCACAGACCAGAAGTCAAGTACGTTTCAATGAAGCTCACCGATCTACCAGGGGGGTTATTGAGAGGACTTTCGGTCTTTTGAAAATGCGGTTTCGATGTCTTGATCGTTCTGGTGGTGCTATGCAGTATGCACCAGAGAAAGTTGCAAAAATTATATTGGTTTGCTGCATACTGCACAATATAGCAATTAAAAGAGGCTGTCCATTAGAAGATGAAGATCCAATAGATGCTGATGATTTACCAGAAGAAATATGTGTAGAACAAGCTAATAGGCGTGGAAATGCAACAAGGGACATGGTTTCAGAACAATATTTTGAAGATTAAAGTTTCAGTTGATCAATAAAAAACTTTCTTTATTAACTTGTCTCCATTTTTTTTTTAAGAATTAAGGTTATTAAAAATCACTCATGATAAACAGTTGTTGCTCTTCAATTATCAAAGGTTTCAAATAAATAAAGTTTATGATCAAAGTTATTTACAGATAATTTATTATAGGTAATACATTGTCTTTGTGACATCACACTAGTGTCTACAGCTGCTCTCACTCTTTTACATAATGTGATTAGTGTAATGTAATCCCTCCATAGCTGATGCTAATTCATTGTATTGTGTCATTGAATTGTAGCTGTAACAAGCGACAGTATATTCCAAAGTGCTTTATGTTATCAGATAGGATTTTTGAGTTAAAAAAGACTTGCTAATTTGCTTTGTTTTATTCTAACCTCAATTTTTAACAGCTACTAGGTTGTCCCATATTCAAATAAATACCTTAAGGGCTTACTCTTAACACTTATTTTCTTATCCTTAATAATATATTTTTCCATTCAAGATTTGTTAAAAGAATAGTGGCATATAGAAAATAATGGCAAATAAATTATTTTATTACAAAATTACAATCTTTAAACATTATATATTAACAATTGTAAACCAAATTAAATTTTAATACATATAAACACATCTGAAACAAAGAAAATGTTTAGAAACAAAATAACAATTGTAAACCAAAGTAAATTTTAATACATATCAACACATCTGAAACAAAGAAAATGTATAGAAACAAAATATCATTTGTAATAACTATAAACATCGATATTTACAAACCTTCATAAAATACATTAATCTACATATACATTATATATTTTTTTTTTTTGGGGATACATATCTAGATCAATGCGCTAATGATTGATATAACGATTAATCACGTCATCGTCAAACATGTCGCGTCCTGAACCTTTTGGTGCTGGAGAATTGGTGATATTAGTTTATGCCATGGATAAATATTTCCCTAAACGGATTGGTGGTGTGAGGGGAGTGAGACAGGAATGCAGAGACAAAATTATATACGAGATGCTGAGAAGAATGCATCGTATTTCAAAAATTAAAAGAACAAGACGACAGTGTCTTAGAAAATATAGTGATTTGAAGAGAAGAGAACCAAAGTACTATAAATCGATTTGAAGATTGATAAGGACATGTAAGTTCAAAAATTATATATTAAATAATTTTTTATAATATAAAATAAGGTTGTTATTTTTGAACTGCATCATCATTGACGAATCAAGGACAATATTATTTTCTGAGTGTTACTTTAACTATATTAGTATATACAATTGCAAAAAGTTACAAAAGTAAGCATGCAGAACTGAGTTAGTAGATTAAAATTTAACTATATTACTATATACACTTAAAAGATTAGAAAAGTTAGCATACAAAAATGAGTTAGTAGAGTGAAATATAACTATATTAGTATATACCATTGAAACATCTTCTAAAAGTAAGCATGCAGAACTGAGTTAGTAGAATAAAATATAAATATATTACTATATACCATTGAAACATGTTTGAAAAGTAAGCATGCAGAACTGAATGTTTGGAAAATAAAAAATTACTTGGAATAATTAAAAAAAAAATTGTATTCAAAGTTTTTTTTATATATATGTTTATAGATATGAGAAGTAGGAGAATGAAGTGTGAACACCCACTACGCTACCTAAGGTCAATGTTGGTGCAAACACCCAGAAGTGAAGCTCTTTCTCCACCTTTGCCAATAACACTATTGGATATTGAATTATATCCAAATCCACATGAAATTTTTCATAAAAAGACACAGACAGGTAATGACTTATTATTTAACTTTTAAATCATATATTTTAGGTTTTGGCTTAAAAAGTTTTAGCATGCAATGTTAATCAAGTTGCTAATTTACTTCTATTATCATTTTTTACTCATTATCTTGCTATCTTTATTTGAAAAAGAAGGCATCTAAGCTAAGGAGCCAGCCAATTTTTTGTTGAGCACCATGGAGAGCACTTTTTTATTGGTTCTGTCCAATTAGCAAGTACAACACAGTTGGTTCACCAAAAATGGGCTGGCATCTAAACTGACATTCTTGCTTTTCAAATAAAGATACAAAAAAAATGAAGTAAAATAGAAAGTTTATTTAAATTGCATGCACTATCTGAATCATGAAAGTTAAAAATTGGGTTCAATGTCCCTTTTAATGACTTATTATTTAAGTTTTAAATAATATATACTAGGTTTTTGATTTAATAGTTTTCTATCTTTATCTTTGTAATTACGTTCATAGATATTACCATGGAAGACATGGAAAATAGTATGGAAATGGAAGAATTTCAAAATCCTGATAGTGTGCCAATATTTGAAGCCTTGAGTTCAGATGATACTCAACCAAGGATAGAAGTTTTACCAACAATGATGGTAGATAAAGGTATGTTTCATACTCAGTAATCTTAAATCTAAGAAAATCAAAGTTTTAACTAATACATATTGTATATTTCAAATAGGAGTTGGCTCAGATGAAAGCTTTAAAGGAGTGGACATAAGTGTAGAAGCCAATATAGTAGATAACATAGATAACAGCACATCAGGAGGTAATATTTGTGATGAAAATCCATATGATACATTGCATATGTATATTAAAATGGAATTAAAATTTGTTTTGCATTTATTTTTCTACAGATTTATCTTCAACATCAACTATTGAAACTGAAGACAAAAGTACTCAGAGTTGTCTTGAAGATCATGTTAAACAAAAAATTTCTAAAATTAGGGCAACTTTGGGAATGTTAATGGAGCAAGTAGATTTTTTATACCGTAAATATATTATTTGATTTCATTTTTTGTTTTGTCATGATGATTGTCAGAAGAATGACAATTAATAACTGAGAAAAACTTTTGTGGTGAAGAATCAAAAGTGATTTTGAATTTATGTAAATAAACCTTTTTTTTGGGCATAAAATTTTTTGTCTTTATTAAATAATAACACTTTAAACTTAAAGAACACAAAAACTAACTTATTAAACAATATATCGATGAAAAAAAAATTAACACTGACTAATATAGTGTTATAAATAATAAATTAAATGTTCACTCCAGACGTGGCCTCTTTGGGTCTGTTGTACCCTCCCTTTCACTGACAATAGCCAACAGAGATTGTAATGTCATTTCACTGATGGTTAAAGCTCTGTTAATTTGCTGGTTTTTCTCTTCATCCATCCGCCTCTGCCACTGGAACATTTCTCTTTGCAGCTGTAATTTCTGCATTTCAATCTCATTCCTTTGCATTTCTAGTTCAACATTTTTTTCTGACAGAGCAGCCCAGCGGTCAATATTAGTGTTTATAATATTTTGCATTTCTCTGTGGTCCTCTCTGTATTGCCTTGCAAGTGTCAACATTTCCATCAATCCAACATCGGCCAATAGTCCTTCTGCCGGTGTATTGTCAATATTTAGACCACCTGTTTGCAGTGCAATTGGTGGTGCCTGTGTTTCAACAGGTTCCTCAAGGTTTTCCGGTGTGTGAATTTCATCTGGTTGCGCATCTCCACAATCTTCAAGAATATCAGGAGTCTCGCTTCCATCATGCCCTCCTGGTGGTTCATCTTGAATGGTATTTTCCACTATCGGCATGAGATTGATAGTGATCTCCCTTGATGAGTTTTCTTCTTCTAGATCAAGACATAACAAATTGTTAGTAAATAAAAATAAAATGTTCTAAAAACACTTGCAGAAATAGAATAGAAGGAGAGAGCAGATACAACAGTCATACACCAATTTAAGTTATATTATATATATATATATATATACATATGTGATACATACCATCAAATAATGGAGATGAATGTCCAGTCAATCGCTGGAAAAGACGTTCCAAATCACCTATAAAAAAAATAAATAAAATAAAAATGATTTTTTAGTCAATGTAACCATATATTCAAACGCTATTACATTCAGTGAAATTTCTATTTGGAAAATTATTAATGGAAATGTACTTTGCAATTAACTGGACACTGAACCAAAAATAATATTTTTGAGAATAAGATATATAGCATGGCATTAAAATCAACTTTCTAATGTAATACTATGATCAATTCTCAAAAAGAAAATAATGATAACATTTAAACCCATTAGAAAGTTGCTTACAATTGCATGCATGCTCTACACGAATCCTCATTTAAAAAGATTTGTACAGTGTCCCTTTCATGAAAATCTATGATCATTGCTATTTGTCCTTCAAATTACATTCCATCTGTAAAAGATCTCGAACTCGAATATGTCAATAATGACATTTGACATTTAAAAAAAAAAAAAAAAATTGATAGATAAAAGAGATAAAACACACAACATTGAAATTATTCATTTGTAAAGTACTTACCAGTTGCTCTGCCAACACCAGTTTCTGGAGTGCTGGTCCTTAAATCAGGAAGTGTGTCCGCCGAGGAAGTTGTGTGTGTAACATTAGATGTGGAGCGTATTAATTGGCCATGTGTAAAACTGGCCGAAGGTCTGGAAACAGCTGCACTGGGTGGTCTGTAAACCGCAGAAGATGAAGTAGAACAAGTGGGCACTTCGTTACTCCTCACAGGCTCTGCTTGTGTTGTTGGTGTGTCGTTAGGTTTATTTTTATTTCTAGTTTAAACTGAAAGTTAAAAGTGTTAATAATAATAATCACAGCAGTGAATGAAGGCCCAATCATTAAAGGGACATGCCACCCACCTTTTTTATTTTATGATTTAGAAAGAGAATGCAGTTATAAACATCTTTATATTTTACTTATATTATCTAATTTGTTTTATTCTCTTGATATTCTTTGATGAAAAGCATTTGATTGCTGCACAAAGAAGCCTCGTGTGATTGGCTCACCATGTGCATTTCTTTTTCTTCAACTAAGAATATCTAGAAAATGAAGCCAAATAAATAATGGAAGTAATTTGTAATGTTGTTTAAATTTCTATTCTCTATCTGAATCATGAAATAAAGATTTTGGGTTTAGTGGCCCTTTAAAGGGACATGAACAAATAAAATTTCCTTTACAAATCGCATAAGAAAATGTTTTTTCAAAAATATTTAATTGTATTATGTTTTTGCCTTCATTGGATTTATATACTTTGATGAAAAGCAAATCTATACAGACACAGTAAATGATCATTGGTTGATGCACATAGATGGGTCATATGACTGCGTCAACTATGTGCATAGCTATGTCTGAAAAAAGTATATGTTTATAAAGCGGAGAACAATTTTGAAAGATGTTAAAAATTATATTCTATAGTCAAATAACGCAACATGGAAGTCAATAGATCAGAAATTTAAGAAGGCATGTGATCTGGGGTTAGTCTCATGATTAATGTCGGACATACCATGTGACACAACATCAATATTTTTTTAATAGTTTCAAATTACATTATTTCTATTGTCATTATCTCTTTAAGGTTTCTATGCAATACTGGTTTGTAAATAAACACATGGGTGTTATCTTTAGGGATCACTATATTAATAATCAACAAATCTATATTTCCGTTAGACCTTTAAAAAAAAGGCAGTATAACAACCCTATTATTGTACAATCCCTTATACATATATGCAACATAAATGATTACAGTATTTGGGGCCTAAATGGCTTGTACAATCCCTTATACATATATGCGACATAAATGATTACAGTATTTGGGGCCTAAATGGCCTATATAGATTCAGATACTGAAGCGTAAGAAGTCAGATAATGTTATTTTAAAGAAATATATATTGGAGACAATGAGCTATCATAATTTTAAAAAAAAATTTGCGTCAATTATGTTGTACATTTACCTCTTAAATCACTGTCACAATCATCCGTTATGCCAGTGATGATCTCTGGCCCCAGACACTGAACAAGCTTCTGCTCATAATCATTGAGGTCTGCCACATATGCTGGTCCACCTCCGGTAGCACGTACCGAATTTTTTTCTCTGGCCAATTTAGCTTTGGCGAAACGTTTAATGTCGTTGTAACGCTTCTTCAGCTGATCGACATCCTTTTTTCCTGGACCCTGGGCACTAACAGCATCGCTGATCCTTTGCCAGATCTGCTTCCTCCTAGAAAAATTTGTCTGTTTGACACGACATCCAAACAAATAATCATAAGAGTCAATATTCATGTCAATCAAAACAACGTTTTGCTGATGAGAAAAGTGAGGATTTTTGGATTTTGAAGCGGTTTCAGATCCAGATGAAGCCATATCAAATTTGTAAATAAAGATCACAAAAAAGAGTGCTCTGTAATTACTCTCCAAAAATTGTGGAACAATAATAAAGTTGTTTAGAAAAGTTGTACATTTATAGGAGCAAAATTCTATTCCCGCGACTACTATAACGTTCATGACACCTTATATGTCACGTGTTAACAATTGGCCAGACAATTCAACTGAAAGTTAAGTACATCAGCTTAGTCGCGGCGAGCGAGGCGTCAAATTTATCAATATTCCGCCACTGCTCGTGGCGGGCTAGACGTGTCTATTTATTGTGGGATTATTAGTACATAGCAACAGCGGACACCATTTCGCCCGCGGCGAGTAACGACGAGTTTAGCCGCGTCTAAAATGACGGATGAATTGACGGCTTAGTACATGGAGCCCCTAATCTGCCACCCAAAACGTCTCCACCTCTATAATAAAGTTATTAACCCCTAAACCCCCCCAATTTAAATATAATTTAAATAAATCTAAATAAAATTACTACAATTAACTAAATAATTCCAATTTAAAACTAAATACTGATGTTTACCTATAAAATAAACCCTAAGCTAGCTGTTATATAACTAATAGTTACATTGTAGCTAGCTTAGGGTTTATTTTTATTTTACAGGCAAGTTTGTATTTATTTTAACTAGGTGCAATAGTTATTACATAGTTATTAACTATTTCATAACTACCTAGCTAAAATAAATACAAAAGTACCTGTAAAATAAAACCTAACCTAAGTTACAATTACACCTAACACTACACTATAATTAAATTAATTACCTAAATTAAATACAATTAATTACAATTAAATAAAATTATCTAAAGTACAACCCCCCCCCACTAAATTACAGAAAATAAACAAATTACAAGATTTTTAAACTAATTACCCCTAATCTAATTCCCCTAACAAAAATAAAAAAACCCTAACCTACACTAAATTACAAATAGCCCTTAAAAGGGCCTTTTGGGGGGCATTGCCCCAAAGTAATCAGCTCTTTTACCTGAAAAAAAAATTACAATCCCCCGCCCAAAATTAAAACCCACCACCCACACAACCAACCCTACTCTAAAACCCACCCAATCCCCCCTTAAAAATACCTAACACTAACCCGTTGAAGATCACCTTACCGGGAGACGTCTTCTCTTCACCCAACCGGGCAGAAGTGGTCCTCCAGACGGGCAGAAGTCTTCATCCAACGGGGCAGAAGTGGTCCTCCAAACGGGCAGAAGTCTTCATCCAGACGGCATCTTCTATCTTCATCCATCCGGCGCGGAGCGGGTCCATCTTCAAGACATCCGATGCGGAGCATCCTCTTCTTTCCAAGGCCGACGACTGAATGAAGGTTCCTTTAAATTACGTCATCCAAGATGGCGTCCCTTCAATTCCGATTGGCTGATAGAATTCTTATCACGTCATCCTTTTTGGATGATGTCATTTAAAGGAACCTTCATTCAGTCGTCGGCCATGGAAAAAAGAGGATGATCTGCGCCGGATGGATGAAGATAGAAGATGCCGTCTGGATGAAGACTTCTGCCCGTCTGGAGGACCGCTTCTGCCCGGTTGGATGAAGACTTCTACCGGCTTCGTTGAGGACTTTGGCCTGGTTGGGTGAAGACGTCTCCCGGTAAGGTGATCTTCAGGGGGTTAGTATTAGTTTTTTTAAAGGGGCGATTGGGTGGGTTTTAGAGTAGGGTTGGTTGTGTGGGTGGTGGATTTTAATGTTGGGCGGGTATTTGTACTTTTTTTTTTACAGGTTATAGAGTCGATTACTTTGGGGCAATGCCCCGCAAAAGGCCCTTTTAAGGACTATTTGTAATTTAGTGTAGGGTAGGGCTTTTTTATTTTGGGGGGCTTTTTTATTTTGTTAGGGGGATTAGAGTAGGTGTAATTAGTTTAAAAATCTTGTAATTTCTTTATTATTTTCTGTAATTTAGTGTTTGTTTTTTCGTACTTGTGATAATTTTATTTAATTGTAATTAATTGTATTTAATTTAGTTAATTTATTTAATTATAGTGTAGTATTAGGTGTTAGTGTAACTTAGGTTATGCTTTATTTTAAAGGTAAATTTGTCTTTATTTTAATTAGGTAGTTATTAAATAGTTAATAACTATTTAATAACTATTCTACCTAGTTAAAATAAATACAAAGTTGCCTGTAAAATAAAAATAAACCCTAAGCTAGATACAATGTAACTATCAGTTATATTGTAGCTAGATTAGGGTTTATTTTATAGGTAAGTATTTAGTTTTAAATAGGAATTATTTAGTTAATTGTAATAATTTTATTTAGATTTATTTTAATTATATTTAAGTTGGGGGGGTTAGGGTTAGACTTAGGTTTAGGGGTTAATACATTTAATATAGTGGCAGCGACGTTGGGGGCGGCAGATTAGGGGTTAATAAATGTAGGTAGGCGGCGGTGATGTTAGGGACGGCAGATTAGGGGTTAATAATATTTAACTAGTGTTTGCGATGCGGGAGTGCAGCGGTTTAGGGGTTAATATATTTATTATAGTGGCGGCGATATCTGGTTTGGCAGATTAGGGGTTAAAATATTTATTTTAGTGTTTGCGATGTAAGGGGGGCTCGGTTTAGGGGTTAATAGGTAGTTTATGGGTGTTAGTGTACTTTTTAGCACTTTAGTTAAGAGATTTATGCTACGGCGTTGTAGTGTAAAACTCTTAACTACTGACTATTACTGCTCACTTTTGGTCAGACTCGTAATACTGGCGCTATGCAAGTTCCATTGAAAATATAGGATACGCAATTGACGTAAGTGGATTTGCGGTATTTCCGAGTCTGGCCAAAAAAGTGAGCAGTACCCCTGTACCTGCAAGACTCGCAATACCAGCGGGCGTTAAAAAGCAGCGTTAGGACCTCTTAACGCTGCTTTTTAACCCTAACGCACAACTCATAATCTAGGCCAAAGTGTTTAATGTCTCATTAAATATCACTTATTTGTTAATTTCAGGTGTTTTTTTGTTCATGGCTACTTGTAGTGACATATGATTGGTGTGTAGTGATGTTGCAAACCTAAAATTTTGCGTATGCGAACTTCCGCAACTGTTCGCGAACGGGCGAACCGGGCGAACCGCCATAGACTTCAATAGGCAGGCGATTTTTAAAACCCACAGGGACTCTTTCTGGCCACAATAGTGATGGAAAAGTTGTTTCAAGGGTACTAATACCTGGACTGTGGCATGCCGGAGGGGGATCTATGGCAAAACTCCCATGGAAAATTACATAGTTGATGCAGAGTCTGGTTTTAATCCATAAAGGGCATAAATCACCTAACATTCCTAAATTGTTTGGAATAACGTGCTTTAAAACATCAGGTATGTACACTACTGTTACACCAGATATGAGTTGCACTGGGGTGACACTGTGCCCTGGCAGGCAGGCACTGAAACGTACACGTGTGAAGGAAACTGACTGCTATTATTTAATACAGTCACAAAAGTGTTGTTTTTTTTTAAATGTACACTACTGTTACACCAGATATGAGTGGCACTGGTGTGACACTGTGCCCTGGCAGGCAGGCACTTAAATGCACACGTGTGAAGGAAACTGACTGCTATTATTTAACACAGTGAAAAAAGTGTTTTTTTTAAATCTACACTACTGTTACATCAGATATGAGTTGCACTGGGGTGACACTGTGCCCTGGCAGGCAGGCACTTAAACGCACACATGTGAAGGAAACTGACTGCTATTATTTAACACAGTCAAAAAAGTGTTGTTTTTTTAAATCTACACTACTGTTACACCAGATATGAGTTGCACTGGGGTGACACTGTGCCCTGGCAGGCAGGCACTTAAACGCACACATGTGAAGGAAACTGACTGCTATTATTTAACACAGTCAAAAAAGTGTTGTTTTTTTAAATCTACACTACTGTTACACCAGATATGAGTTGCACTGGGGTGACACTGTGCCCTGGCAGGCAGGCACTTAAACGCACACGTGTGAAGGAAACTGACTGCTATTATTTAACACAGTCAAAAAAGTGTTGTTTTTTTTTTTAAATCTACACTACTGTTACACCAGATATGAGTGGTGGCACTGGGCAAGTGGGCACAGTATACGCTGTGAGCCTGACACACACGCTGGCAGGCAGGCAACTGCAATTAGATTACACAGCAGAGATCAGATGAGTCCTTCAGGACTGTAGTGGACACTGAATACACTAGCCTAGCTATAGATTTCCCTACTAAATTAGCAGCAGCTACCTGTCCCTCCTCTCACTAACAATGCAGCTTCTGAATGAATCTAAAATGGATGCTGTCCAGGAGGTAGGAGGGTCTGGGAGGGAGGGTCTGCTGCTGATTGGCTGGAATGTGCCTGCTGACTGTGAGGTACAGGGTCAAAGTTTTACTCAATGATGACAAATAGGGGGCGGATCGAACATCGCATATGTTTGCCCGCCGCAGCGAACGCAAACATGCTATGTTCGCCAGGAACTATTCGCCGGCGAACAATTTGCGACATCACTATTGGTGTGAAAGTTACAGAGGTCAAATGATCACTCTCCTATTATTAGTATTTAAGACTATTTAGGGTTAAAACTCCTCCTGGAATGTCTCATACTGTTCAAAGATAAGAGTTTTGCCCTCATGCTTTTGTATTTGTATTTTGTATTTGTTGAGGTCCCTGCATGATATCTCAATTCATTGCAATGGTTTAACAGTAGCGGACATTCCCACACTCTCCCTGGTACTCTCCTCTTAAAAAGAACTGCAGAACCCTTAAAGGGACATTAAACACTAACGGCTAGATTTGGAGTTTGGTGGTAGATGGGGTGCTAACACTACGCATGGTTTATGTCTAACGCACGGCATTGTTTAACTCCGGTATTTAGAGTTTAAAAAAAACCATCTAATGATACTCCTAACGCGTGTATTTCACACGCGGAATCCTGCCCGCGTTAGACAGTCTCCCATAGAGATCAATGGAAATGAAAACAAACACGCTTTTTTCATCTAACACTTGATCTCGCGAGAAATACGCACAGCTCGGTCATATGACGCATACCACATCATGCACAACAATAACACGCCGCAAATGTCACAACAACAATCACTAAACAGCGGGGGGATTTTATTTAAATAAAATACAGGGAATACGCATATACTTTAAGATGCGGATATACGGAAAATAACAACAAGGAAAAAATACAAAAACATACACTAGCAAAATAATCGCATTCAATATTACTATATATTAGGACAAACATACATATACAACACTTCACTAATACCACACCATCGCAAATTAACATTTAAACATAATACTATTGGACAATGTTATAGAAAACGAGCACTATGACATCATCGCATTCTACACATTCCACAAATACTAACTCCAAATGAGCATGCGCACATTCACACACCTAATACACATTGCACAAATAATAATTACTAATAAAGCACACCTGAACACAATTTACAACGCAAACCGTTACATCATTAAACATTTACACAGGGTATATAAGCAACACACAAGCATGGCTTCTTTCACTGTGTTGCTGGTGGGTTTTTGGAGATTGGAGCTTAGAGATTTTGTGCATTATTGTGAGTCAGTTTGTGGTAGTGAGAGTTAGTGGTAGTGGGAGTTAGAGAGTTAGTGGTAGTGTGAGTTAGAGAGTTAGTGGTAGTGGGAGTTAGAGAGTTAGTGGTAATGGGAGTTAGAGAGGTAGTGCTAGTGGGAGTTAGAGAGTTAGTGGTAGTGGAAGTTAGAGAGGTAGTGCTAGTGTGAGTTAGAGAGTTAGTGCTAGTGTGAGTTAGTGAACGACAGTTGGTTTGGGTGAGTGTGCGAGTGATTTTTCTGTACACTTAACACATTTACACGCAAACACATTCAATACATACATACACTTATCAATAACACTACATACACTCCATACCCCATACCCTCTCATACTACACTCCATACCCCATTCCCTGTAGTCCCATTCCCTTTCATCCCATTTACTCTTATCCCATACCCCATCCCCATCCCATCACCATCCCCTAGTTACATTTAGTTTACATAGCCTCCTTTTAGTCTTCTTCTTCATTTTGTTCATTTAAATACTCCTTACCCTCTTTTATTTATATCCCTTTCACACTTTCAGCACTTATTTTGGTCTTTTTAGTTCTTTATTTTGACCCCCTTTCATTTGATCACACTCACTTTTTGTTTGCTTAGTTGGGGTTTAGTTTAGGGAAGAGATGGAGGGCAGGCAGGGGAGAGGTAGAGGGGGGAGGAGAGGGAGGGGGAGAGCAACAGGACAGGAAGGGGGGCAGGAAGGGGGGCAGGAAGCGGGGGTGGAAGCGGTGGGTGGACCCAGACACTTGGTTCAAGATGAACAAGTGGCTGGGCCCAGTGGCGGACAGAGTAGGGCTTCACAGTCCGGGAAACAGAGGGCATCGTCACAGGGGAAGGCCAAGGCGACTAGGGAGGCGAGGTTTTCGATGGAGGAGAAGGAGGCCCTCGTAGAAGCCTATATGGCCAGGTATAGGAGGCTGCAGCATCAGAAGACCACCCCGACTGAGAAGAGGAAGCTCTGGCATGAGATAAGGAATGCAGAGATATGGACTCTATTAAACATCGATACCGGGACTGAGATATGGACTCTATTAAACATCGATACCGGGACTGCAAGATGGATCTTAAGAAAAAGTTAAGCCTGGAGGCCCGACATGCCGCAGGAACCGGTGGCGGCCCTGCACTGGAAATCGATTACTGCCGATGGGAGGAAATGTTGCGTCCCAGCATCTCCGAGGTGGATATAGTCGGTATCGGAGGAATTGATACCGGGAACCTGCCATTCTCATCTGACGGTAAGCTCATTTAAGAATAAATTCACATACGAATGTATTTCAAGGGACACTATACGCAAACCTTTACTTTCATGATTAAGGTAGAGAATACAATTTTAAACAACATTCCAATTTACTTATATTACCTAATTTGATTCATTCTTTAGATATACTTTAATGAAGAAATAGCCATGCAAACGGTGAACCAATCACAGGAGGCAGCTATATTCAGCTACCAATCAGCAGCTTCTAAGCATATCTAGATATGCTTTTCAGCAAAGAATATACAGAGAATGAAGCAAATTAGATAAGAAAAGTACATTAGAAAGTTGATTATAATTGTATGCTTCGAAATCATGAAAGATAAAACATTGGGTTTCATGTCCTTTTAAGGATCAGATTAATGCTATTACGTTGTTTACACGCATTCACAATTACTTTGCGGTTACATTAGTATCTAGGCTATAGGTTAGGTGTGCATTTAAACAGACTGAAAACAAACACTAAAACATTTAGATTGACCAGAGATATCACAAACACGGTTTAGAAAATGCGGAAATCGTATTGATTGTTAGATTTCAAAGTGGATTAATGAGGCTGCATTTGTAATTGTATCATAAGCTAAGTAATTTAAACCTTTATTTTGAAATATGCAAATATATACATTTATTTCTTTTTCAAATATACAGAGTCTGGGGAGGAGGCAGCACAGCAACTACCGGCTCCTCCTTTTCCCCGGGATGAGAGTGGTGGGGATGAATCTCCACCTCGGAGGGAAGAGGCCCCTCTTGACGAAGAGGCCCCCCTTGACGAAGAGGCCCCGTTTATTTTAGCCTGGGATAGCAGGAGGGATTTCCATGCTTGGTTCACATATATATGCAGACCCTAGTTGTGAGGTTCTTGCTGTTCTTATAGTTCACTTCCCTTGGTTTGGTTAGTGTACAAATAACCCAATTTTTGTATCAATTATGCTTAAAGGATGTGTATTGTGTTTTCCACTTATATTATTTCTATATTCTGCGTTTTTTCACTAGTTCATTATTCTGTTCCCCATGTGGGGTTGATCTTCTAGTGAATTTAAACAGACGTTTCACTGATAAGTTCAGTGGCAATACAGTTATAATCTCACCGCTTGAAAGTGAAGCGGTGTAGCCTGTATGTTTATATACACTGTTGGGTGATTCTTTAAGTAATAGCGTCTACATGTGCAAATTTCTTTATGTTAATAACATTTTTTGTGAGCTCCCCAGTTTGCAATGTTCCCTTTATTGTTACACTTCTTTTTATTTATTAAAAGCTAATAGCTTATTGTTAAATATGTTTCATAATACGCGTTGTGTGGTTATAAAAAGATACTCTCAATATACCATCTCACAGTACCCACAACTTGAATCCTTATTTTAGAATTCAGAGGCTGGTTATAATTTTATTCTTGTTGCTGGTAGCTAGTTGCTTTGTATTACATCTATTTTGCAACACGTATTATGCAATTATACGTTGATACTATTGGTACACAATATTACAACATTATTTCTCCTTTTGGGGACTCAGGAGCTACAGGATAACTACAATTAGCTCCTGAGTCCCCAAAAGGAGAAATAATGTTGTAATATTGTGTACCAATAGTATCGACGTATAATTGCATAATACGTGTTGCAAAATAGATGTAATACAAAGCAACTAGCTACCAGCAACAAGAATAAAATTATAACCAGCCTCTGAATTCTAAAATAAGGATTCAAGTTGTGGGTACTGTGAGATGGTATATTGAGAGTATCTTTTTATAACCACACAACGCGTATTATGAAACATATTTAACAATAAGCTATTAGCTTTTAATAAATAAAAAGAAGTGTAACAATAAAGGGAACATTGCAAACTGGGGAGCTCACAAAAAATGTTATTAACATAAAGAAATTTGCACATGTAGACGCTATTACTTAAAGAATCACCCAACAGTGTATATAAACATACAGGCTACACCGCTTCACTTTCAAGCGGTGAGATTATAACTGTATTGCCACTGAACTTATCAGTGAAACGTCTGTTTAAATTCACTAGAAGATCAACCCCACATGGGGAACAGAATAATGAACTAGTGAAAAAATGCAGAATATAGAAATAATATAAGTGGAAAACACAATACACATCCTTTAAGCATAATTGATACAAAAATTGGGTTATTTGTACACTAACCAAACCAAGGGAAGTGAACTATAAGAACAGCAAGAACCTCACAACTAGGGTCTGCATATATATGTGAACCAAGCATGGAAATCCCTCCTGCCATCCCAGGCTAAAATAAACAAATTAAACATTAATACTAGCCTCAATAATGGCATGAGAAACCAAACGCCACAGATATCCATTACAGGGCTCCCAATACCCCCACTTTACGCAAATAAGGGAGTACCGATCAGTACAGTTACATAACTTATATTAATATAAAGACTAATCGGTCTCTCGAATTAACAAAATTAGCCAGAGAGAATTGTTGTTAGCAATTTGAGATAGAGTGTCTTTTAAATTGTTCATGTTCACCCATTTTTAAAGTAAGAAATAAAAGTTAAATTTTAAGATTGTACCAGTGGCTCTACCCCAGTCTGGGCAGAGAGTGCTACACAGCATTTATTTCCAGGGATTTCATCCCAATTGTTCTGCAAATACATTGACCAGATGCGTAAATCCCGGATACAAAATATAGAAGGCAGAACTAGAATTCTTGAAGGACAAAACAAAATCATTGAAGGACAAACCCAAATCATTGAAGGACAAACCCAAATCATACATCTCCTTACTCGAATAGAAGAAGCCCAAAACAGAACCTTTAGACTACAACAACAGATGTTTAATTTCTTCCGGGAGGCGCATGCTGGTCTGCCTGCTGGTCTGTCTCCTGCTCCTGGGCCTCCTGCTCCTGGGCCGCCATCTGCTGGGCCTCCTGCTCCTGGGCCGCCATCTGCTGGGCCTCCTGCTGCTGGGCCGCCATCTGCTGGGCCTCCTGCTGCTGGGCCTCCTGCTGCTGGGCCTCCTGCTGCTGGGCCTCCTGCTGCCGGGCCATCTTCTCCTGCCGGGCCATCTTCTCCTGCCGGCCCATCTTCTCCTGCCGGCCCATCTTCTCCTGCCGGGCCATCTCCTCCTGCCGGCCCATCTTCTCCTGCCGGCCCATCTTCTCCTGCCGGGCCATCTCCTCCTGCCGGCCCATCTCCTCCTGCCGGCCCATCTCCTCCTCCTCACCTTGGTCGTCCCAGTACTCTTCCTTCCACTCTTCCCACAACATCTCCAATGAGAACTCGTCGGAGTCGGCAGTTGACCCTCCCAGAGCCTCAGCCCCGTGGGAAGAGGGGAAAGAAGAGGAAGTAAGTATTTGTTTTCATATTTAATGTTTTTTTTTTTTATTTAATGTGTAATGGATAGGTATGTGATGATGTGGTTTTCATACACTTGTGGACCACACTCTGTATGTAATCTACTTCTATGGGACTGGGTCCATGGAGGCAGATTGTTTGCAGAGTGTGGGTTATAAGTGTGTGAAAACCACATCACATACCTATCCTTGTTCATGATATTGATTGGTTTCTGTGATGTGATGTCCAAACTGTTTCCCGAATCGCAAACAAAATTACCATTACAATTATCCATGATGGCATATTACTGTTTGAATGCCAATAACACAGCTTAAAGGGACAGTCAGAATTATTGATTACAAAGAAAACACTGTATTACGCATTATCAAGTTGGAAACAACAAAACATGGAGAAATACATGTGACTTATGTGCTTACCCTTGTATCTATGCCTATGAAAAATGACCACTTATTTGTTGTTCTGACATAACAACATTTTAGACATCAATGATCAATACATGGTAAATATGCTGTATGAGCTCAAGGTTTTAGATATACAAATGTTATCCAAATGCCCTCTAGTGGTCAAATTGCATAATGATTACATGCACTCTTCAAGCTCTTAGAAATGAGCACATGAACCTCATAGGTTTAGCTAGCAAATTAAAATAAACACAGACAAATGATTAATTGGTGAGAAACCTTTGATATCATTGATATTACAAAATTGACTTTTTTAATAATGCAAAACATTATTTGTTTTCTAAACTGTCCCTTTAACAAAATTACATATGCTAACATATAATATTTGCAGATTGTTGGTATATCTACATGTACTTGTTCAAACAATAAATATTGAAAACAGATTTATATTGACGTGTTAAATAAAGTCTATTTTCTTAAAGAGACATTATTGTGTTAATTTTTTTTTAGAAAGGCATTTGTTTTAACAATGAATATGGTTTAAAGTCCTTTTAGGAGTGTGGGGGGGGGGGGGGAAATATGCTAACAATAATATATTTGGAGATTAACTAATGTGGAATTCATACATGATACAAAAATCAACATTTGCATTAAAGGGACAGTATACTATCTTTTTCACAGAACTGCATGTAATAGACACTACTAGAAACAACAAGATTAACATATACTGATATCAATATTACAAAGCTTTAAACACTTTCTAAGAAAATCGGTTTATCTCTATTGAAAATATAGATGAACCCCCATTACAACCGTAAAACAAGACAATACCCCATCATTAACATATGAAAAGACCCTTTACACAAACAGGAGAAAGCTGGAGATGGTACTCACATGAAACTTTGAGGCTTGGCGACGAGTCTAAAAATTACTTACAGTTTAATTTGAACAGAAGCAAAATGAGACGTGTATTTGTTAAACAATGGACTATATAACTAGAGACCAAATAAAATATTTTGGTTTTTAATGTGAGTGTCTAATGAACTTTTAATAAAATATACGACGAAATTACATTTAGAAGAAGTCGGCATCATATATTTAGCATATGATAAAGATAAATGCATATTGATTACTTTATTCTAACACAATAGCGTATATTTATGAATTAGATATCTTTAACATTAAACACAACAGTAATTTTTCATAAAAAGGAACATATTGTTGACAAACATATTAAACAACATGGACTATAGAGATTTGCACTTGCCTCGAAATATCTTATGCATGAAAACATTTTGCTTTCGTTCGTTTATTCAACCAGACATCCAGCAAACGAGAATGTGGTGGTCTTTATCAGCTATGGGTCAACAATGTAACATGATGCAAACAATCCATATTTGCCATGTTTTTAAACTTGTCTTCTCATTCACAAACGTGTGTAACGTGCACAAACAAATATTGCGGGACTACGTAATACAATCAGACGTTTTTTTAACTTTGCATGTGACGTCTTAATTAACATGGCGCTTCCTTGATCACGTAAGAACGCAATCCAATAAAAGGCGCATTCTTGATCACGTAAGAATGCAAACCAAAAAAAGGCGCATCCTTGATCGCGTAAAAATGTCAGTATATACAAGGAATCATTGGACAGCCTGGCAGGTGACGTCTTAAGCAACATGGCGCATCCGAGATCGCTGAAAAACCGCAGCCAACACAAGGACTCAGTTGACAGCTTGGCATATCAATAAGAAACGTATTTATATTTTAGTAACTAGTATGTGTCTAGATTGCTATCTAGGAATGTCACGAAATCATGAATCATCTTTTCGGACTTGACTGTCCCTTTAACTATAGCTATGGTGTATATCTTTAACATTTAAAAGATACACATGAGAAATACATATGCCATTGATGCTTTAAGATATGTTTAGATTGTTTTGGAATAACAATAATGACACATGTATTGATCAAACGTGTCATTTATTCAAGTTGAAATATGGTCAGCCTACCTATAGCCATATATGGGAGGAGAAGTATTTGTTTAAAATATTTTTACAAACATATTCCTCATCTAAAATATGCGCATTACACACAGAGATTGATTTGGTTACACTTTTACAATAGATAGAATAGAAAATGAAATACATGTGCTGTCAACATTACAATAAGATTGTTTATTAATAAGATTATATGTCCTTGTTCATGTAAAAAGGACAAAAACGCTTTAGAAATGGAAATCCATTCATTAACAATTGTGCTCAGCATCACTTAAAGGGACATGATTTTTATTTTTAAAAAGAGGATACACAGAGACAATACTATTTCAATAAAATGAACACTTTACAGGGATTATATCATTGTATCAATCCTCAGATCATTTGTTAAAGGTGCATCAATTCATGCAGAGTTTATAAATACGCACATGGATGTGAAATTTGAAATATACATATATATACACAAATAACAATCTATATATACATATATAAAAGAATTACTATGCTAATCATAATCATGCAATGATAAAGCTTTTAGAAAAAAATATAAAGACAAATAATAAAATTACATTGGAGATGTTAATCTTAAAGTCATTTACAATTGTATTACATATATGATTCTGGAAACAACATTATTTTTGGTAGGTCCCTTTAAGGATCAACCAGATAAACTAGAGATTTCAATCAATGACATGAATAAGGAGGACAAAAAATCGTGCAATGACATGTCTTTTATTAGTATGTCAGAGAACATCAACAACGTTTATAAATAATCTGGTAAAGATCAGGAAAATTGGAGCCATATGACAAGGTAACAGAGTGCATCACAGTCCATGAAGAGAGTTGCCAAGGGCCAGCATAGCCCCATTGGAGACATATGACAAGGTAACAGAGTGCATCACAGTCCATGAAGAGAGTTGCCAAGGGCCAGCATAGCCCCATTGGAGACATATGACAAGGTAACACAGTGCATCACAGTCCATGAAGAGAGTTGCCAAGGGCCAGCATAGCCCCATTGGAGACAAATGAAAAGGTAACAGAGTGCATCACAGTCCATGAAGAGAGTTGCCAAGGGCCAGCATAGCCCCATTGGAGACATATGACAAGGTAACAGAGTGCATCACAGTCCATGAAGAGAGTTGCCAAGGGCCAGCATAGCCCCATTGGAGACATATGACAAGGTAACAGAGTGCATCACAGTCCATGAAGAGAGTTGCCAAGGGCCAGCATAGCCCCATTGGAGACATATGAAAAGGTAACAGAGTGCATCACAGTCCATGAAGAGAGTTGCCAAGGGCCAGCATAGCCCCATTGGAGACATATGACAAGGTAACACAGTGCATCACAGTCCATGAAGAGAGTTGCCAAGGGCCAGCATAGCCCCATTGGAGACATATGACAAGGTAACACAGTGCATCACAGTCCATGAAGAGAGTTGCCAAGGGCCAGCATAGCCCCATTGGAGACATATGATAAGGTAACACAGTGCATCACAGTCCATGAAGAGAGTTGCCAAAGGCCAGCATAGCCCCATTGGAGACATATGACAAGGTAACACAGTGCATCACAGTCCATGAAGAGAGTTGCCAAGGGCCAGCATAGCCCCATTGGAGACATATGACAAGGTAACACAGTCCATCACAGTCCATGAAGAGAGTTGCCAAGGGCCAGCATAGCCCCATTGGAGACATATGACAAGGTAACACAGTGCATCACAGTCCATGAAGAGAGTTGCCAAGGGCCAGCATAGCCCCATTGGAGACATATGACAAGGTAACACAGTGCATCACAGTCCATGAAGAGAGTTGCCAAGGGCCAGCATAGCCCCATTGGAGCCATATGACAAGGTAACAGAGCGCATCACAGTCCATGAAGAGAGTTGCCAAGGGCCAGCATAGCCCCATTGGAGACATATGACAAGGTAAAAGAGTGCAACAGGCACAACAATAAACAGAAAAAAAGGCCAAATGGCAACCATAAAAAAAACATCAACATGTGGACGGAGGATTCTTATCTGCGCCCTTGGAGCATCTCCAGATCCTCCACTTACTGGTCATCCCCTTCATCGTCCTGTGCATGTCCAGCTACAGATTCAAGCATTGAGTTCCAGCGCCTCATCTGACGTAGAGTCATATGCTGAACCTGTAGCTGGGCCTGCATGGTGTCGGCCATCCCTCTCAGGACAGCTGCGTTCCTCAACACGGCCTGCTCTATGCGTGCTAGACCTTCGAGCGTGAGCCATGTTGAGTCACAGCCTAAAATAAAGAAAAAAAAGAATCTTAATGATAATTACACAACAGACAAAATAAAAAGCAAAGATACATTGTCATCATAAAGACAAATAATTCTTTACATTAATTTGTTGACATTGATTATTTACACATGAAATATGTTATTCAGACAGACCTAAACCATTAAATGGACATTTTAATCCAACATGTTGTCCCCTTTAATTGGTTTTTGATGATCCACTTTTACAACTTGAGTGTCTAAAATCTTGTTAAAGGATTTACATTGTACTTACATTAGCAATTTTAAGATTTTAGTTATACTGTGGTAGGCACACCTATCCTTAAACATTTTGGCGTTGAGGACAAGCTGTGTAAACATAGCAACCAGAAGAAATTACATTCCCACTGGGTTATACAAGAGATAATGTATGAACATTTGTACATAAATTTTTGGATCTAAATAGTGGTGATTGGTATATGTAGTGATATCAAATTAAAGGGACAGTAAACCTAAATATTTTAGTTACTGATTCAGATAGAGCATGACATTAAATAGAATTATTAATTTACTCGTATTCTTTAAATGTTTGAATTCTCGAGCTATATTTTAAATGCAAGAATGTAATTTTATAGGGCAGGCCATTTTTGGTTATCAACTTTGGTTGACCCTGCTGATTGATGGATACATTCATCCAACAATAAAGAAATGATGTACAGATTTTTTTGGAAAGAAAAAAAAAAGGCATTTCTTTGTTTCAATAAAGATAGCAAGAGAATGAAGAATAATTGATAAGAGTAGTAAATTATAAATTTGATTAACATTGCATGCTCTATTTGAATTACAAGAGAAAAAATTTCATTCAGTGTACCTTTAAGTATCTTATAATGTTGATTTTGAATGATACTTACAGCTGTGCCTAGGAAGGACAATCCGACACCCAGGACAATGAAGGTTGAGACAGGGGGGAGGGATGGGATTGGGTTGGGGAGGGATGGGATTGGGTTGGGGAGGGATGGGCTGCTGCTCTGGGGTAGCCCATACAGCTGGGGAGTGGCAGGGGGGGGCTGGGCAGCTGGGTTAGCTGTACGGGCCAAAAGACGGGGAGAGCGGCGAAGGGGGACGAAGGGGCGTTTTTTGGGAGGGACAGGATAGGAAAAATGGGAAGGGCCGGGAGGGTCTGTGGTCTGTGGAGGGGCAGGGGGCTGGGCAGGAGACTGGGCAGGGGGCTGGGCAGGGGACTGGGCAGAGGACTGGGCAGGGGGCTGGGCAGGGGCCTGGGCAGGGGACTGGGCAGGGGACTGGGCAGGGGAGAAACAATGATGACCAGAAGAGGAGGATCCATCTGAAATAAATATTATGAATATATTAACATCTCATACATCATGAAATCCAATCAATGCATTTCAACTTGATTATGTTTGCAATATACTTCGAAGTGTGTTTGAATTTCTAAACAATGATGACATTAGGATATGGTATGCATATAGGCACTCAGATGAATATCAATGACTGTCTGCACAATTATAAAATTATTATTGTGGTTTGGCCTAGAATATGCATGTGACATCATGATGGCATGAATTTCAAATCCAAATATTTAAACAAATCCAAGCATATCTTCATGCTGCATGATATATAAAGGGGGCAGTAGTGTATTTTAACAGACAAATAATATTCCTTTTTAAAGTGCAAAAGCTGTAGACTTTGAATGTCTTCAATAAAATGATTTCCAATAAAGCAACATGTTGGAAACATGTTAGATATATTTCACATACCATCAGACTTCAAGGGAGCCTCTTCCTCCTCCGTCCCACATGTTAAATCAATCTCTGTAAAACATAACATGTTGTGTACACGTTAAGATCAGATATTATAACATATGTTACTGTTGCTCAAAGACACACATCAATGTTGCATTAAAGATATACACACCCAAAGTTATGATTTATATCATTTTGATGGAGCATACAAATGACATTAGATTTGTTATTCTCAATGATTCACATTTTCAATTTATTGTTTGTATTAATTTTAAAATCATAAAAGCATAGTACATAGAACATTTAAGATTTCTCATGTGTGTATCACTTGATGATTGTTGTCAAAAATGAACATGGAAACAAACATATGCTATACATCTTCTGAATAACAAAGGTGTAGACTAAGAAAGTTTTAATTCTTAATCTTTCAATATTCAAATAAAATTAATATATAATCAGAGGAGTAAATTATATGTTTGTTTCAAATGTTATGCTTCATCAGAATCATGCTCATAATATTGATTACCAATACACCTTCAATGACATATAAATGAGTCAATGGACTTACCAGAACACCGCAAAGGCAGCTCTGTGTCGGTGCTGGATTCCTCTGGGCTCCCCACACCAACTCTGTCTATGAATGATATAGATATATATTAGTGAACACATTTGGGATAGCACTAAATCACATCTGTATTGATTTATAAGAATAATCAACTTGAAAATGTGAAGAATAGAGCAGTCATTAGCAAAAAAAATGCTTGATTGAATCAAGGGGATTCTGTCAAAAATTATGTATTGAACATATGTTTAATTTCTTACTATATTAGACATCAAACTCATCTCATACGATGCTATTGCATATCTAAATATACCCATTGATCAATGTTCTTAAAAGAATACACACAAACCACATTTTGAATAACAGCTGTTGACAAATATAAACAAAGACATGTGGCACATCGAGCCATTTGTGCAATGTACAGTAATCTTGTTTAGGACACAACACATATTGATCACAATACCAAACCAAATTGATTAGTACAAATATGTAATCATGGTGCTGTTAGAGTATGCTTATATCTATAAAGTAACTCCAACAGTGAATATGTGAATTATATATCAATATTGTCTAATCCAAAGAATGTAAGGATTACTTAATCTATTGTTTATTAAAGGGACACTGACATGCTTTATTTCAATCATTGATTTCACTGTTCAAACTGTTCCAAATGATTTTACATTGACTCCTATTATAATTTTAATGTTGCTACATTTTAATCTTAAAGGCAGATAAGCAATATTGGATTCAATAAATATTGTTTGTTGAAGGTATCCACCAATCATCAATAAAAACCCAGGTTGGTCAACCAAAATTGAGCTGCAGATAAACGTACATTCTTGATTTTAAAATACATTTAGCAATAGAATATTTCACATATGATTATAGTATTATATTTAAATGTTGATTAATATTGCATGCTCTATCTGAATGACAACATTAATAATTTTAGCTCAGTGTCCCTTTAATATAAAAATATATTGATTTGACAATGTTGGTGTTAATGAATTCTCTACTCCATATGTTGATGTAATGAATGGGATTGAGCATGCAATTCCAATCTAATATGTTATTTAAGGATATCCTAAGAATTATTTAATTTTCATCTATTAAAGGGACATGAAGCTCTAAATGTGTAATTGTATACTTTTGGAAACTATGTACTACTGTTATCTGAACACATGATTTTAACTTTTGACAAAATGACAATTTATGCATAAAAAAACAGCCGGATAATACCAGTAATGCATTGTTTAACCTAAACCAAAATCAATATGTTTTTAGAAGAACTAAAACAATAGACTGAACCAATGTAGCTCATAAAATGTTTAAACAAAACAATAAAATCACGTTTAAAAAACATTCAATGTAAAATTTAGTTGGCATGTCCCTTAAATGACGTGATCAATTTCAAAAATGGAATCTATATTTTTAAATTCAAAACATATGCAAAAGTGTGTGAATTTTTTAAAAATGTATACAAATAAGATTAAGCAATACACAAGGGAAGAATATAAATTGGACATTCAAAGTATCTTACATTAATATTAAGACATCCAGAATAGATGGGATATCTTAAATTCGATAAAAATTCAGAGTAGTCTTACAATGTAATCCTATAGTGTTTATTTTGTTATTCTTATTTGTAAATATTTTAATAATCCATTTTGCAGATACATATAAATATTGAACAATGTGGATTTAGTATGTAATGTTCTGTCCATGTTTCTAAGACAAATGTCAATTAAAATGAGACATACCATACTGGCCCTGGCTTGAGGATCCAGCACCAACATCCAGATCTGTAATATATTAAATGAGGATTGGATATCATTAATACAAATCATGCCATGTTTAAAATCTTTACATTATTAGCAAATCAATTAAAAACTAATAATCTTTTGGTAGTCCCATGAGTTAATTGTTTCCTCAATTAAATTCATGATAAATATATACTGTACTCTTATTTTCAATCAGTTGTGTTGTTTACTTTTGCTTTAATTATTTTTTTTGTTATTTCATTCTCATCATTGATGGGCATATGTTATTATTTATTTTGATTCTGTTTTTTTTTATTATTATGTATAATATTGAAAATAAGAATACTGTATTCTTCACATATATAATAATTCACATTTCATTTTGACCAACATGTGTAAAGCAATGCCACTTACAGCAAACCCATGTTAACGTGTATGCGCAATTCCATTTTCGCGATCATTGCGCAATGATTCCAAGCGGAATTACGCATCCGTCATTTGACCAACATGTATAAAGCAATGCCACTTACAGCAAACCCATGTTAACGTGTATGCGCAATTCCATTTTCTCGATCATTGCGCAATGATTCCAAGCGGAATTACGCATCCGTCATTTGACCAACATGTATAAAGCAATGCCACTTACAGCAAACCCATGTTAACGTGTATGCGCAATTCCATTTTCGCGATCATTGCGCAATGATTCCAAGCGGAATTACGCATCCGTCATTTGACCAACATGTATAAAGCAATGCCACTTACAGCAAACCCATGTTAACGTGTATGCGCAATTCCATTTTCGTGATCATTGCGCAATGATTCCAAGCGGAATTACGCATCCGTCATTTGACCAACATGTATAAAGCAATGCCACTTACAGCAAACCCATGTTAACGTGTATGCGCAATTCCATTTTCGCGATCATTGCGCAATGATTCCAAGCGGAATTACGCATCCGTCATTTGACCAACATGTATAAAGCAATGCCACTTACAGCAAACCCATGTTAACGTGTATGCGCAATTCCATTTTCGCTCTGTGACGCATATTCTGTAGAGCGCAAGAAACATCATTCCTATTTCATGTGTCACTAATCTAAAATCATATATCTAAACATCATATGTAGTGTATGTTGTGAGATCTGTATAGGTTTAGTATCTGACTATATACACATTTTTTAAAAATATAATCAAATATTAAGATATTATATGAAGTTGGATAGTTACCTGGTTCAGATTCTCTATCAGCTCCTCCCAGGCCACCGGACGGAGAAGCAGCTGCCGTGGCCCCCGGGTCAGGACTTTCCGATCCAGCAGCTGGGAGGGAACAAGAGGAGGCCGAGGATGGTGAGGATCTGAATCTTTTGGGGACCCGGAGAGTGAGGAGCTCGCATAAAGTCACCTCATAAGGGAGTAGGTAGAGTTTCCGCGGGGCCTCTCTTTTGCCCCCTCTTTTACGGGCTTGTACCCACTCCCTTATGAGGTTGACTTTTTTTGTCAAGCGCAACCTCATATCTCCGAATCTCCTCATGATCTGATCCTGGGTCCTCTGGACGCCACACACCAATTTAACCGCATTGGTGATAGACTCCCAGAGGGCCTTCTTAACAGGCGCATCTGTCGACCTCCTCTTGTTCCCAATCAGCTGGGGATAAAAGTCCTGGACGACGTGGACCAGTGCAGCGCTCTCCTGCTTGGTAAACCTGGGAGGTTTCATGCCTGCCAAGATGTTTGTAGATAGAATATACCAGCAGGCATTAGAGAACTGACAAAGATGGCAACGTGTAATGGACTTTTATATGGTGAAGTAAACATGAGATGCACCATGGGACAAGTTATCTGTACATCTGATTGGATAAAAGTTTGAAATATTGTTAGAATGTCTGTGAGACCATCCTGACTCAAGTTGTGTTTGTGTGATGAACTCTGATTGGCCGTTCCTTAATGTTTCATATCTTAGCAACTTTCATACACATACCTCCTGGTGGTGCTGTTACTTCATTTTTCATGTAGAAGTATTTGTAACTCATGGGCCTGTCATGCGGATATGTGTGACGCAGATTTAATATCCGTGATCCGTTAAATATTAATGTTTAAATTCTCTTTAAAATCTAATACTGTCAGATTATTAAATGTTGTTGACATTTTTCGGTTTCATAACGGTCTGTTTCTTTAATACAAATACACATTTAATATTGTATGTCTTTATTGTTCATAAATCAATTTGTTGACTTATTGTGAAGTATTGACATTGCTCTCTTAAATGTATTTATAATGCACATTGATTGTGTGCTATTGTGTGACATTAGACTCTAATGTTTAAAGATGCAAATCTGGTGTTTCAAGATCTGTTTCCCACGCAACATTTCTGAATGTTCAAATTCAGGTTATAATGTCAGTAACTTGGATAATCTGTTTACAGATGTTAAACTACAGGTTTGTTTGTTATTAGTAAATAAACCTCAAGCTTGTATTTGTCTGAACTGCTCATATATGTTATTGTGCAATGGCGTCTTTATTTTTAAATAGACATTACAAACAAAAAATTGTATCAAATGATCTGTAGAGATTGAAAATTGTTTAGACTTTAAAATGTAACTCAATTTATCTTTGTATTTATTTAGCCACAACATAAGAAATTTAAATGCACATGGTTGAGCCAATCACATAAGGCATCTCTGTGCATCCACCAATCTTCATCTACTGAGCCTATCTCGATATGCTTTTCAAGCAAAGTATGTCAAGATAAGAAGAGAAGTAAATACACTCTTTAAATCTCTTAAAGGGACACTGTCCAAACAAATGTAGCGTTCGTGATTCAGATTGAGCATGAAATGTTAAGCAACTTTATAATTTAATCCGATTCTCAAATGTTAAGAATTATCTTGTTATCTTTCTTTGCAAATCAATAATGATATTTTAGATTACGGACAATTTTGGCGAAAAAGCTGGGTTGTCCTTGATGATTGTTGGATAAATTAATCCACCAAAAATAAAAAAAATCTGTCCAGAGTACTGAAGCAAATAAATTATCAATGTAATGCCTTATTTTTAAAGTAATGATAGCAACATCACGAGGAACATTGATAATATGACACAATTTATAAAGTTGCTTAAAATAGAATACTCGTTCTGAATGTATAAATCATTAATTTTTTAACTGTCTCCCTTTAAGTATATTTTTAGTTCATGTCCCTTTAAGGAGACATTTCACAATAATGCTTTAAAAATCATAAACCTAGGCACCTTCCTTTTGCAAAATTAATATAACATATGATTAAAGCATATTTAGATTAACTTCTGGATTGTTTTACACACTGACTGAAATATATATTGTAATGGATGTATTTCGCAGTCTTCAGCTTAGAGGGACATTAAGCTATATGTTATTTATGCTTATTGGATAAGATTATAATATTTGAACAACTTAATATGTTTTGTTATTCAATCATTAGATTGTAATTATATATATTCTTGGATTAAATACATATCTACATAGGCTATTTTGAGGCTGATTGTTGGTTGCA
The DNA here is from genome assembly GCF_027579735.1 of Bombina bombina. Taxonomy (NCBI): domain Eukaryota; kingdom Metazoa; phylum Chordata; class Amphibia; order Anura; family Bombinatoridae; genus Bombina; species Bombina bombina. The sequence continues at coordinate 1,161,777,884 of NC_069500.1, read as the reverse complement.
CATAGATGCCTTATGTAATTGACTAAGATATGTGCATTGATGTATCTTTTTCTAAGTATATTTAAAGACTGAATGTAATTCTATAGTACTTTCTAAATATGTTTAAATTCTTTTATGATTTTTTAAAATTCAATACACTATATACTTTGTGAATGTCCCTTTAAGGACCAAAACATTCGGAATGTTGATTTAACATTGTCGAAAGAAACTAAAGGGGAATGAAAATTATATATAGATATGTGATGTCTAACCCAAGAGGTAAGATTTTAAAAACTACATAATATTAATTAGTATAGTTAAATGTCCCTTTAAATGACTCCACTAGAAAATAAAATCTATTAACATGGCATCCAATAACTAGCTTGTGCAAAATATGAAGTTAAATGACCTACCATTTTTTAATTTATAAATTTAATAAAATAATGTTTTTAGATACCTAAGGAAGATACAAGATCTTATAAAATTATTTTTACATTCAACAACACTGTCACTTTAATGTAAGTGAACCACTTCCCCTTCTTAAAAGTGAAACTAAAATATTTATGTCAAATTCTGACTACATATCCGAAATTATTTTAACATCTAAGATTTTCAAAAGAAAAGCATTGATGAATCTCACTCCCCAATTAATTTAACAAAGATAGTTTAATTTAATATTCTCTGAATCAGTGGATTTTCTAAAATTAATGCATAATTTGATCTTATGCATGTGCTTGTCAAATAGACAACTACCAGTCATGGGAGTCAAATTGTTTTTTATTGACAGATTATATGGATATTTATTATAATCTGTTCAAAAGAGGGTATTTAATAATAAAATGTTGATTATTACCATTTAAAAAAAAAAAAAAAAGTTTTTTTAACAAAAACAAAAACAAAAAAATATTCCTGGAAGTCATCAGATGACAATCTGAAATTACAAAACAAAATTTTACAAAGTTAATACACACGTTGTAAAATATTCATAAAATACATTTACAATCATCTTGTGTCTATGCTCTAACTTTGTGCATAATTTTATCAAGATATTTATGAATTATATTTTTTGATTAAAAACCAAACAAACCATATGCCATTATATGATGTAATAAAAAGTAAATTTAAATATCAGAATTTCACATTTCAATAATAAATATATATGTATGCTGAACATAAATGTAATATTTCATGTCCATTCAAATACCTCTATATCAACTATAATATGTATTCCTTTTTCTGATTGTGATCCCTAAATATCTAATTATGAACAAAGTATGACTAATGTATACAAAACATAAAAAACCCAGCACTCACTAACAGATTCACAGCAATGTTTAAAAGCAAAACTGGGGGAAGTCAGTTACATTTGGTGCCAAAGGATCAAGCCCAGGACCACAACAAGGTCTCCCCCTTCCTGGGACCCTAACCAGCACCCACACAATGCATACTTCCAAACAAACCTACTGGGAACCTCCCAGGGTGACACAAGCTTTTGTAACCTCCCCTATGTAAATACAAAACACAGGAATGGACCGCACTCACAGACTGGACTGGGTACACATCCTAAGCCACTGTTAACTCCACAGCCCTGAACACTGACAGACAGCTGCAAAGTTCCCAGCAACCCAGGCAGTTAACCCCCGAGCAACTTGGGTGTAAGGTCCGCAGGGGAGCATTACAATCACTAACACAAAACACAAAAAACCCAGCACTCACTAGCAGATTCACAGCAATGTTTAAAAACAAAACTGGGGGAAGTCAGTTACATTTGGCGCCAAAGGATCAAGCCCAGGACCACAACAAGGTCTCCCCCTTCCTGGGACCCTAACCAGCACCCACACAATGCATACTTCCAAACAAACCTACTGGGAACCTCCCAGGGTGACACAGGCTTTTGTAACCTCCCCTATGTAAATACAAAACACAGGAATTGACCGCACTCACAGACTGGACTGGGTACACATCCTAAGCCACTGTTAACTCCACAGCCCTGAACACTGACAGACAGCTGCAAAGTTCCCAGCAACCCAGGCAGTTAACCCCCGAGCAACCTGGGTGTCAGGTCTGCAGGGGAGCATTACAATCACTAACACAAAAAACCCAGCACTCACTAGCAGATTCACAGCAATGTTTAAAAGCAAAACTGGGGGAAGTCAGTTACATTTGGCGCCAAAGGATCAAGCCCAGGACCACGACAAGGTCTCCCCCTTCCTGGGACCCTAACCAGCACCCACACAATGCATACTTCCAAACAAACCTACTGGGAACCTCCCAGGGTGACACAGGCTTTTGTTACCTCCCCTATGTAAATACAAAACACAGGAATGGACCGCACTCACAGACTGGACTGGGTACACATCCTAAGCCACTGTTAACTCCACAGCCCTGAACACTGACAGACAGCTGCAAAGTTCCCAGCAACCCAGGCAGTTAACCCCCGAGCAACCTGGGTGTCAGGTCCGCAGGGGAGCATTACAATCACTAACACAAAACACAAAAAACCCAGCACTCACTAGCAGATTCACAGCAATGTTTAAAAGCAAAACTGGGGGAAGTCAGTTACATTTGGCGCCAAAGGATCAGTTCCCAGTAGGTTTGTTTGGAAGTATGCATTGTGTGGGTGCTGGTTAGGGTCCCAGGAAGGGGGAGACCTTGTCGTGGTCCTAGGCTTGATCCTTTGGCGCCAAATGTAACTGACTTCCCCCAGTTTTGCTTTTAAACATTGCTGTGAATTTGCTAGTGAGTGCTGGGTTTTTTGTGTTTTGTGTTAGTGATTGTAATGCTCCCCTGCAGACCTGACACCCAGGTTGCTCGGGGGTTAACTGCCTGGGTTGCTGGGAATTTTGCAGCTGTCTGTCAGTGTTCAGGGCTGTGGAGTTAACAGTGGCTTAGGATGTGTACCCAGTCCAGTCTGTGAGTGCGGTCCATTCCTGCATTTTGTATGACTAATGTATGTAAGCTACTAATATTCGACATTCTTGCTGTGATTCTTAACTAGCATGCATTGGTAAACCAACCTGGATAATGCATGGTCTTTGAATGTCAATTCAGCGGTAAACAGTTGATCTTCAATAGGTGTCTTATTCATCATTTCAAAAATAGAGGACTGTGAAATACCATCTAAAAATTAGAAAATTATCTAAGTGTCTGATTGTGATCCCTAAATATCTAATTAGGAACAAAGTATGACTAATGTATGTAAGCTACTAATATTCGACATTCTTGCTGTGATTCTTAACTAGCATGCATTGGTAAACCAACCTGGATAATGCATGGTCTTTGAAAGTCAATTCAGGGGTAAACAGTTGATCTTCAATAGGTGTCTTATTCATCATTTCAAAAATAGAGGACTGTGAAATACCATCTAAAAATTAGAAAATAATCTAAGTGTCTGATTGTGATCCCTAAATATCTAATTAGGAACAAAGTTTGACTAATGTATGTAAGCTACTAATATTCGACATTCTTGCTGTGATTCTTAACTATTATGCATTGGTAAACCAACCTGGATAATGCATGGTCTTTGAAAGTCAATTCAGGGGTAAACAGTTGATCTTCAATAGGTGTCTTATTCATCATTTCAAAAATAGAGGACTGTGAAATACCATCTAAAAATTAGAAAATAATCTAAGTGTCTGATTGTGATCCCTAAATATCTAATTAGGAACAAAGTATGACTAATGTATGTAAGCTACTAATATTCGTCATTCTTGCTGTGATTCTTATCTAGCATGCATTGGTAAACCAACCTGGATAATGCATGGTCTTTGAAAGTCAATTCAGGGGTAAACAGTTGATCTTCAATAGGTGTCTTATTCATCATTTCAAAAATAGAGGACTGTGAAATACCATCTAAAAATTAGAAAATAATCTATGTGTCTCCAATAGGATGCCTCCACAGCCTTATTCTATCAAATAGTTGGCACTTACCATGTGAACATGTCTTTGTATGGTTTTCAAGGTCAGCAGATTTGAAAGATAATGCCAGACATGATCCCATTGGTATTCTTCAATTTCAATCTTGTCTTTTTCCAATGTCAGTCTGGGAATTCTTCACTGTCATTCTTCGAATTCTTCCCTTTCAGTCTTTACATGAAGTCATCTCCCTAATGGCATAAAATTGTTTATTAAAATTACTACTACAAGTGTGTGAATCAGTTCTGTACCCCTCTCCCACCCCTCATTTCTTACTCAATTTCTGTCACTAGCTTACTAAGCGTGTGTAGCATCTTGTGTTATGTTCTATAAAGTGTGAAGATGAGTCATATTGAGCAGAACGAACCTCTAATGTGTGACATTGAACCATAGTCATGCTAGAGGATAGTTATGCTAGAGGATCCCTTTCTGAGTATTTAAATTTTAAGTAATGTGTAAACTAAATACTAGTTTAAAAAATGTATGCCATATGATGTATTTGTGTACAATTCATGCCAGCAACAGTCCATACATTTATACTTACCAGCTGATGTCCTCTTTAAAAACCAGGTGGCAAAGACTCGCTACAGGACCCAATGACCAGAGCATCACCTATATTAATAAATGAAACACATTTATAGCATTTGATGAACAATCCTAACATGTTTGCACAATTCTCTACTTGTCATTTCCCTAGAGTTCACATCTATTGACAATACTCCAGTCTAACTTCTATTATTTACCGTCTAAAGTGGCGGTTGATGACGTCTGTTCTGACATTGAGCCCCTCATCCCGGAATGGCCCCTTTAGAACAGGATCATCCTCCTCATCTCTGAGGAGGTTTTGGTGCGCCGGGACGCCCTGCAGCATCCCAGCCCGCTGTGCAATATTATGCAGGACACTACAGGCTATAACGATCTTAGCCACCTTCTTTGGGTTGTACTGGAGGGCTCCTCCTGACCTGTCCAGGCACCTGAACCTCATCTTCAGGAGCCCGAACATTCGTTCAACCACCACGCTGGTTCTCTTATGAGCCCTATTGTAGCGCTTCTCAGACACATCAGTCGGGCTACGCAAGGGAGTAATAAGCCAAGGCCGGCTCATGTACCCAGAATCACCTATAAATTATGAACAGAACATAATTCAAAATGAATCCTCAATATAGTATTTGGAGTCCAATAAAAGTTTTTGTACACGATAATCCACTAACAAATGTTTATTTTTTAAAAGAATAATCTAGTTCAATATTATTCTCTATCTTCCCATTTCAGCTAAGACATGCTACATATGCGTATTTCTCCAAAACTAGACCTTGTGTGAAATGGCAACTAAATGGTTACATTGCATTCTCTATCTGAGCATTTAAGGTAAGACATGCTACATATCTGCATTGAACTAAAATGAGACATTAGCGGAAAGAGACAATGACATGGTTAAATTGCATTAGCTAATATCTTCCCATTTCAGCTAAGACATGCTACATATGCGTATTTCTCCTAAACCAGACCTTGTGTAAAATGGCAACTAAATGGTTACATTGCATTCTCTATCTGAGCATTTAAGGTAAGACATGCTACATATCTGCATTGAACTAAAATGAGACATTAGCGGAAAGAGACAATGACATGGTTAAATTGCATTAGCTAATATCTTCCCATTTCAGCTAAGACATGCTACATATGCGTATTTCTCCTAAACCAGATCTTGTGTAAAATGGCAACTAAATGGTTACATTGCATTCTCTATCTGAGCATTTAAGGTAAGACATGCTACATATCTGCATTGAACTAAAATTAGACATTAGCGGAAAGAGACAATGACATGGTTAAATTGCATTAGCTAATATCTTCCCATTTCAGCTAAGACATGCTACATATGCGTATTTCTCCAAAACCAGACCTTGTGTAAAATGCCAACTAAATGGTTACATTGCATTCTCTATCTGAGCATTTAAGGTAAGACATGCTACATATCTGCATTGAACTAAAACTAGACATTTGCGGAAATAAAAAAACATGGTTAAATTGCATCCTATAGCTGAACATTACGCTAACATTTTAAAACTACAGTGGCAATTGTCAAACTAATTAACCATGTTGTGCACAAATACTCACCAATGAGATAACCAGGGGGCATTTGTCTTTCCTCAAACGGTCTCCACAGGGACGACTGAGCGAGGATGCGGGCATCATGACAAGCTCCTCCAAAATTCGCACACACGTGCATAATCCTCATCTGTGCGTCACAAACATACTGCACGTTGAGGCTATGAAAATGTTTGCGATTTCTGAAGGGCAAGTCATCAATTGGAGCACGCAGCGCAATGTGGGTACAATCTATGGCTCCCAAGACATTGGGCAATTGAGCAATATCAAAGAATTCCCGCTTCAGGCGCCTCCAATCACCATCATTCTGTGGGAATCCTATGTATTGCTTACTGATACGTACCATGGCGTCCAGAAAGTTATCAAACACCACAGAGAATGTACCTTGAGACAGGCCATGCATGTACATTTCTCCGGTTTGAAAACTCCCGGAGGCCAGGACGTATAGACAACTTAGCATCTTACTCATGGCGGGAACAGCAGTCCTTATTCTTATACGTGGCTCCAAATGAGGTTTAAGAAGATCGTAAAGGCCAATGAGCTGTTCACGATTGAGCCGATACTTGTCATGATGCCCGCGAGGATGCGGGCATCATGACAAGCTCCTCCAAAATTCGCACACACGTGCATAATCCTCATCTGTGCGTCACAAACATACTGCACGTTGAGGCTATGAAAATGTTTGCGATTTCTGAAGGGCAAGTCATCAATTGGAGCACGCAGTGCAATGTGGGTACAATCTATGGCTCCCAAGACATTGGGCAATTGAGCAATATCAAAGAATTCCCACTTCAGGCGCCTCCAATCACCATCATTCTGTGGGAATCCTATGTATTGCTTACTGATACGTACCATGGCGTCCAGAAAGTTATCAAACACCACAGAGAATGTTAACAGGAATAGACTATACAGGCTAAGTAAACCTGATAGTCTTAAAGAAATGCTTATGTTGCACTGTGAACAATGGATTGTAGTAAATAATTCGGTAGATTACTGGAACTTGTGGTTGAAAAAGAATTTGTGTCATCAAATTAAAATATAACCTTTATTAGTTTTATCTATAAAAAAGACAGCATAAATAGTGTGTGTATGCTACCCTGGAGAGAGTTAAAAACACACTCTCTGTTGATTATATGATACTTAGCTTGTTTGATATCACTGATATAGAATACTTGGTAAACCAGTTTTAAGACCGAGTTTATATTATAGGTGTATCTGTATATTTATCTATCTAAGGACTGTGTGGCCTAATATCTGGCCAGTCCTAGAGATTTTCCCAAATGGGTATTTATATATGGTATACCTATTATACTTAAACTTGATGGTTTTTATAAATAAATAGGCTTTAAGGCATTGTGAACATCAATGTCCAGTTATATAGCCAGTATACAGTGAGCTAATACCAATGTGTGCACTTGCAATAGAATATCTGTGGAGACTGGGAGGTCTGGAGGATTACCTCTGTGGCAGTCTCTATATTGTATCACCACCACTTGATTATTGCGTTAACTTAGCAAATCTGATTGATATTAATTAGGTTCAGTATGATTGTGCACATAATATTGCATCAAGAGATAAGTTCGGTTACACAGGTGCAGCTGTTAACCTTTCTTTTAAAAGCTATGGTAAATAGTGATAGCTGCTGCTTGAGCCTGTGAAAAACAGACTTGTTTTTTCTGTCACTCAGTTTTGACTGCAGTAGTATTACAACGTTACTAAATTACAGCTTTTAATAGTATGACACTATGTGTCTAAATTTTTATTAACTTAGTAATGACACCTGTCAGTTGTATTCTTTCTATGGTAGTGTACGATATTGTGTAGACAAAATTGTCTTTAAAAGAACACCACTGCCGACATGCGGCTTTGTGCAGCGGGTCTGGAAACCCCCTTCTGCTTCAAGCACACCAGCCACTCTAATACTTTTACCTGAGAAGTGTGTTGGAGCCCATAGCCCTTTTCCAAGCAGAATGCCTCCCAAGCCTTCCAATGAGCTTCATACACTGTCCAGGTCTCAGGAGCCAAGGAAAGCCTTTACTAACGGAATGATTGACGCCCACATGTTGCCAGCTGCCAGAGAAACAGTGGAAAGTTAAACCGTGGGCAGCCCCCTTTGGAGCCAACCTCCTAAACTCCTCCCACTTGAATCTAGACAGAGCATCTGCCAGGCCATTATGTATCCCTGGTACATGGCGTGCTGTGAACACAACATTAAGCTGTAAGCAGCGCAGGACCAGGTGCCTGAGGTACCTGACTACCACTGGTGACGCCGCCGACAACCTGTTAAAGGCATACACCACGCTCATGTTGTCGGACCAAAACACCACCTCCCTGTTTGTGAGCTTCTGCCCCCATAATTCCACTGCCACTACTATCAGAAATAATTCCAGCAGCTTCACATTTTTAGTCAGACCATTGGTCACCCACAGTTCGGGCCATGCTCCCGCACTTCATTCGCCCTCCAGGTATGCTCCATACCCGAAGCTGCCCGCTGCATCTGTGAACAGATTATGGATCAAATATATAGAGGCGCTGGTCTTGAATCTCGTATATATTAACGTGCACACTGAAGAAAGAAACTTGACTTGTGATTTGCAGGCGTTAACAACAAAATAATGTGCAGTATACTCACTCCGAAAATTTCAGAGTTCAGCTTCTTCATAAGGATCTCTATCCTGATTTTCCCATAATGTGCTTTAATATCTGTAGACAATGGAAATTGCACTGCAGGTAATTGTATCTTTAAATGGATATAAAGTGCAATATACTCACTCCGAGTAATTCGGAATCCGGCTCCTCAAAAGTTGTAGGTAACTTTAGAATACTTCCAAGAAAGGCAGCAAAATACTTGTTATAACAAACAAATATTTATTAAAACATATAAAAAGGCTCTTTTTGGTTTTGGGAGCCAAACCAAAAAGAGCCTTTTTTATATGTTTTAATAAATATTTGTTTTTTATAACAAGTATTTTGCTGCCTTTCTTGGAAGTATTCTAAAGTTACCTACTACTTTTGAGGAGCCGGATTCCGAATTACTCGGAGTGAGTATATTGCACTTTATATCCATTTAAAGATACAATTACCTGCAGTGCAATTTCCATTGTCTACAGATATTAAAGCACATTATGGGAAAATCATGATAGAGATCCTTATGAAGAAGCTGAACTCTGAAATTTTCGGAGTGAGTATACTGCACATTATTTTGTTGTTAACTCCTGCAAATCACAAGTCAAGTTTCTTTCTTCAGTGTGCATGTTAATATATACGAGATTCAAGACCAGCGCCTCTATATATTTGATCCATATTCTACTCACAGTCCTGTTGGGAGAGACTGTTAGAAGGCAGCGGTCACTTAAGAGGGGAGTATTGTGCTCTATTCTAGTCATTCTGTACATTGTGTTGTCAACATCTAACATATCTGTATAGTTTTTGTAATTATCTGTGAACAGATGCAACGACTGGTTCGACATCGGGTCACGTCGCCAAAATGAGACAAAAATGACTCCCAGACCTTGAGATCATCTCTCATCTCTGTAGTAACCCTTAATATGCTAGGGCTCACCCTCTGACCTTTCAGCTGCTCCTCTAACTTCCTATTGAACACTCGCCCCATAGCAATCGCCCTACCCGCAAAGTTCAGCATGCCCAATAAGGACTGCAACTGTTTAAGGGAAATGCTAGCGGATCCTGCCACTGTCCTGACCACAGCCAATAGCTTGACCACTTTGTTCTGAGGGAGCTGACATTCCTCTGCCACGGTGTCAATCTCGATCCCCAGAAATGTAAGTCCGCTGTCACCAACCGCATAACCCTCATTAACTGATCACATTCTCCCGACCCTGCTCGGCCTATCAGCAGGAAGTCATCCAGGTAATGGGCTATCCACCCCACTCCTGCTGACTCCAGAACCACCCAGTGCAGACAGGAGCTAAAACACTCAAATAAAGCGCAGGATAAGGAACAGCCAATAGGCAGACATCTGTCCACATAATACCCCCCATCAAATTTCAAACCCATAAGCTTGAAAGCAGAAGGGTGCAATGGGAGCAATCTGAAAGTGGATTCTATATCCAGCTTCGCCAGCTTTGCCCCCCTTCCTGCAGCCTTAAATAACTCTACTGCTTCGTCAAACGATTGATAGAGTACCAAGCTCATTGCTGGATCTATCGCATCGTTTACCAAAGCCCCTCTTGGGTATGAAAGGTGGTCAATAAGCCTGAACTTCCCGGTCTCCTTTTTGGGAACCACTCCCAGGGGGGAACCACCATATCCGAGAATGTTTGCTGCAGAAATGGGCCAACTACCCGCCCCAATGAAACTTCCTTTCGAATCTTCTCCCACACCACCTCCGGAAATTCATAAGCCGACTTAAGGTTACGATGCATTGTTGACCCTTGAACTAAATGTTGCACCGGTATCCTGAAACCTATTGTCAGCCCCTCCCGCAGCACCCCCACCACTTCCCTATCAGGGTAGCGTGCTAGCCATGGGATAATGGAGCCCTTGCCTCCAACTCCGCCTCTAGGCATTCCTTTGTCACTCCCATTATCTTTTCTCTTTGCGCATTCGATTCCAGGGTTTGGGCCTCTACAGAACTTACAGATGTGACGAAAGGAGAAATTTGCCCACTTCTCACACTGTTTGTCCTGGAACTTCCAGCACTCCCTTCCACACCTTTTTGCGCGTGGCACAGACCTAGAACTACCTGCCTTCATACTCCCGGGTGGGGAGTGGGAACGCTCTGAACCCAATTTCGACCACAGGTGCAGTTCCTGAGTGCCGAAGTGCAACAACGGGTTGCCCACCATTTTTTTCTGAAAGGCCATATCATAATGTCAGGGTACAGGTCAATGACATATATGTATATATACTAATATATATATATATATATATATATATATATGAAAATAATATAAAAAGGATGTGTGTATATATGAGGCCATATATTTTATCAGATGTGCTGTAGAATAGCAATTCTGATGTAAAGGATTGATTTAAAACCCATAGTCAGTCCTCCCCCACTTCTTTCAATTACACAGGACACTCATAGAGATCATTTCAAAAGAGACATTTCTAGCTAGGGTGTGAAAATGAAGTCCATACCAGATTGTAATTAAAGTTTCCCTCTGACACTTAAACATTTGCTCCTTAATAAGGAAGTGCAAACTTCAGAGCACTCTCTACCCCATACAGGCAGTGAAGACGAAGTGTCTGGAAATTTTCTTTAAGGTAGGATAAGATTTGTGGGGAGGAGCAGTGTTGGTTGACAGCCATGTGTAAATTGTCCCCTGTGAAGTTTCCATGTACAGAGAACAGACGAATTAGCATTTACAATCCCTGTATAGCATAAATAAAAATATATTATTCTTGAAAAAGGAATGATGCAAATTTTTCATGTGCGTGTTTACAATAATTCAAATAACCCATATATGTATATATATTGAGCCGAGACATATTATATTAAAGGGGTAATTGCTGTATTAAATATATATATATATGAAAAATAAATTCAAATCTGTAACAGATTGAATGGAAATTGTAATAATCCCATGTTTGAAATATATATATATATATATATATATATATATATATTTATATATATATATATATATATATATATATATATATATATAAAAAGAAATGATTAATGACACTTATTTTTATTTCAGATGGACCATAGACAAGATTCATGCATGCACAATTTATTAGAAATATAAAACATGCTGGTGTATAAATGTCATTCATTTCAAAATAATTAGCAGTATAAATTGCTTTAATATAATATAATGTTAAAGACACATGCTGTTTCATATTAAAATAATCAGAGAAATTATAGGATGCTGCCCCATCTATAATTAATATTGTGAGTGATTGATGCAGGAAGTGGTCTAATGAATAACCATTTCATAGAAATATTGAATTGTTAAAAATGTTGG